>NW_026856030.1:0-185173 GCF_026571515.1 Ruditapes philippinarum
AAATAGAACAGCAACTCTATAAATAGAAACACGCAATTCTATGAATAGAAACACGCAATTCTATAAATAGTAACACGCAATTCTATAAATAGTAACACACAATTTTAAAAATAGTAACACGCAATTCTATAATAAGAAACACACAATTTTTAAAATAGAAAAAAGCAATTCTATAAATAGAAACACGCAATTCTAAAAATAGTAACACGCAATTCTAAAAATAGTAACACGCAATTCTATAAATAGTAACACGCAATTCTAAAAATAGAAACACGCAATTCTAAAAATAGTAACACGCAATTTTAAAAAAGAGAGACACGCAATTCTATAAATAGTAACACGCAATTCTAAAAATAGAAACACGCAATTCTAAAAATAGAAACACGTTTTTCAAAAATAGTAACACGCAATTTCTATAAATGGTAACACGCAATTTCTAAAAATAGAAACACGCAATTCTAAAAATAGTAACACGCAATTCTATAATTAGAAACACACAATTTTTTAAATAGAAAAAAGCAATTTTATAAAAAGAAACACGCAATTCTAAAAATAGTAACATGCAATTCTATAATTAGAAACACACAATTTTTAAAATAGAAAAAAGCAATTTTATAAAAAGAAACACGCAATTCTAAAAATAGTAACATGCAATTCTAAAAATAGTAACACGCAATTTTAAAAAAGAGAAACACGCAATTTTATAAATAGTAACACGCAATTCTAAAAATAAAAACACGCAATTCTAAAAATAGTAACACGCAATTTTAAAAAAGAGAAACACGCAATTCTATAAATAGTAACACGCAATTCTAAAAATAGAAACACACAATTCTAAAAAAGGAAACACGCTTTTCTAAAAATAGTAACACGAAATTTCTATAAATAGTAACACGCAATTTCTAAAAATAGAAACACGCAATTCTAAAAATAGTAACATGCAATTCTATAAATAGAAAC
This sequence comes from Ruditapes philippinarum, assembly GCF_026571515.1. NCBI lineage: Eukaryota > Metazoa > Mollusca > Bivalvia > Venerida > Veneridae > Ruditapes > Ruditapes philippinarum. Next base: position 961 of record NW_026856030.1, read on the forward strand.
ACCCAATTCTTAAAATAGAAACACGCAATTCTATAAATAGTAACATGCAATTTTAAAAATAGAAACACGCAATTCTAAAAAGTAACACGCAATTCTAAAAATAGTAATACACAATTGCTATAAATAGTATCACGCAATTTCTAAAAGTAGAAACACGCAATTCTAAAAATAGAAACACGCAATTCTATAAATAGTAACACGCAATAATATAAATAGTAACACGCAATTCTATAAATAGAAACGCACAATTCTAAAAATAGAAACACGCAATTCTTCAAATAGAAACACTCAATTCTAAAAATATTAACATGCAATTCTAAAATAAGAAACAGAATTCTAAAAATAGAAAAGAGCAATTCTATAAATAGAAACACGCAATTCTAAAATTAGTAACACGCAATTCTTTAAATAGTTACATGCTATTCTAAAAATAGAAACACGCAATTCTATAAATAGTAACACGCAATTCTTAAAATAGACACACACAATTCTAAAAATAGTACACGCAATTCTAAAAATAGAAACATGCAATTCTAAAAATAGAAACACTCAATTCTAAAAAATAGTAACACGCAATTCAAAAAATAGAAAAACGCAATTCTATAAATAGTAACACGCAATTCTAAAAATAGAAACACGCAATTCCAAAAATAGTAACACGCAATTCTAAAAATAGTAAAACGCAATTTCTAGAAATAGTAACACGCAATTTCTAAATATAGAGACACGCAATTCTAAAAATAGAAACACGCAATTTCTAGAAATAGTAACACCCAATTTCTAAAAATAGAATCACGCAATTCTAAAAATTGAAACAAGCAATTATTTAAAAAGTAACACGCAATTCTATAAATAGTAACATGCAATTCTGAAAATAGTAACACGCACTTTTTAAAAAAGAAACACGTAATTCTATTAATAGTTGCACGCAATTTTTAAAATAGAAACACGCAATTCTATAAATAGTAACACGCAATTCTAAAAATAAAAACAAGCAATTCTAAAAATAGTAACACGCAATTCTAATAATAGAAACACGCAATGCTAAAAATAGAAACACACAATTCTCTTAATAGATACACGTTGTTGTTGATGATGATGATGATGATGATGATGATGATGATGATGATGATGATGATGATGATGATGATGATGATGATTGATGATGATGATGATGATGATGATAGATAGCTATATATATATATATATATATATATATATATATATATATATATATATATATATATATATATATATATATATATATATATATATATATATATATATATATATATATATATTTAACACACACACACCAATAAATATATAATTCATGGTCATTTAATGCACAAATCTGAGAAAATTCAATAATCTTACCTTCAAGGTCAAGGTCATTAAAGAGCCAAAGTAAATTTGGGTTTGATAAACAACAAGGTCTGGTCCTTAAGAATGTTCTGTTATAATATGAAGTTGATCCCTTCAATAATAGCAAAGTTACAGTCAAGTTACAGCCAAAACAATGAAAATTTCAATAATTTGACCTTCAAAGACAATGTAATTAATGAGTGAAGGTCAAGGTCTGTCGGGTTATTTTCAAGAGTTATCCTTGACGATTATAATGTTCAAGTTTGAAGACAATCCATACAAAAATAAACAAAGTTACAGGCCAATAATAGCCAAACAAAATGAAAATTTCAATAATTTGACCTTCAAAGTCAAGATCATTTATGAGTGAAGGTCAAGGTCTGTTTAGTTAGTTTTAAGGGATTTCCCTGAAGATAATTATGTTCAAGTTTGAAGACAATCCATTCAAAAATAACAAAGTTACAGCCAATAATAGCCAAAAAATGAAAATTTCAATAATTTGACCTTCAAAGTCAAGATCAATTATGAGTGAAGGTCAAGGTCTGGCTGGGTAATTTTATAGGATATCCTTGAAGATTATTATGTTCAAGTTTGAAGACAATCCATTCAAAAATAACAAAGTTACAGCCAATGACAAGGAAAAATTGGACTTTTAACCTTGAAGGTCAAGGTCATTTATGGATGAAGGTCAAGGTTAGTGTGGTCTACTGAAAGGTCTTGTCCCAAGGGTTGTTGTTGCCAAGTATGAAGACAATACACTAAGAAATAAAAAAAGTTATGATCCAGGTACAAGTTTGCGGACGGGAACGGCAACGGCAACGGCTACGGCAACGGCAACGCCGACCCGACTATAACAATACCTCTACTTTTTTTTCCAAAAAAAAAGTCGAGCTAAAAACGGTTTCCGATCAATAACTCAAGAACGCTTAGGCCTAGGAACTTCAAACTTTGTACGGTGATTGTTCAGGACCAGCAGGTGACCCTATGATGATTTTGGGGGTCAAGGGGTCAAAGGTCAAGGTCACATTGACCTTGTAGATTTAAACAGTTTCCGATCAATAACTAAAAAACGCTTAGACATTGACCTTGTATGTTAAAAATGGTTTCCAATCAATAACTTGACAACCCATAGGCTGTTGGCCTTCAAACTTCGTAGGTGCATTATACTTGATCAGTAGGTGAATAAAATGTCAGATCAAATTGACCTTGTAGGAGAAAACGGTTTCCGATCAATAACTTGACAAGCTATCGGCTGTGGCCCACAAACTTTGTAAATGCATTGGTCTTGGCTAGGAGATGACCCCTTTTGATTTTGGGGTTATGGACCCTTGACCTTCAAGCTTTACAGATGCATTGCTTTTGGTCAGAAGATAACCTCAAAAAATTTTTGGGGTTAAGGGGTCAGAGGTCAAGATCATATTGACCTTATATGTAAAAAAAAACGCTTTCTGATCAATTTCCCAACAACTCATGGGCCCTTTACCTTCAAACTTCACAGGTGCATCGGTCTTGGCCAGCAGATAACCCCTATTGATTGATTGATTGATTGATTGATTGATTGATTGATTGATTCATTGATTGATTCATTGAAGGGTCAATGGTCAATGTCATATTGACCTTGTATGTAAAGACGGTTTTGACCAATAACTAAACAACTGAAGTTGCCTTGCTTGATATTTTTAATTAAACTAAAACTCCTTTTGGTATTCATATTTCAAGGTGTTATGTAATATAACAATTTGGCTGTCATTTATGAGGCCTACATGACTCATAAAATTTATGCATATGTTGATAAGAATTGTGATAAATTTGTCATAAAATTGCTGCACCCAACCTTTGCGGTCACAATTACCTAGTGACTAGTCATAACCAGTAGAAAACCCTAATTGATTTTTTGGTCAGTAGGTCAAAAGTCAGTCATAATAACCTGATCACATGACTAATTGACTGCCGATATGGGGCATACATGTTTTACAAACATATATTGTTATGTTTTCTTCCTGATGTGTAATGTAAGGTGAACTGGTTTTTTGTTGTTATTTCATTCTTTTTTTTCTAAATCCTGATAGTACAAAATAATGAAATCATGAATATATAAAAGGATACTCAGACAAATTAATGGCAAAATTATTATTTTATTATCAACTCACGCTAAACTGACATATTTTAAAGTCCCAACAAGTAATTCTGAATATTTTCTATATATTTAGGGTTTGAAATGTACATATGTCAATATATGTTGAACAAAACTACGCCGACAAAATCACTGAATAGTTTTAAAACAAGTCAGACTTGAACAAACCCTTGAGGTTACCATTACAGATATTGTGGATATTGTATGATTTAAACAAGTCTAAGTCATTCGTTTGACATGATCTTTAACGTTTCCATAGTTCATGGCTGGAGATTTTACTATCTATATCTAAGTGTATTTTGCTAGGTATTTTTATCGACGACCAAGTGCAGATGCATATTATACAAAATTCTGGAAACAAGTGATCCCTCGGAAGCATTAATCACAACAAAATTACAAGAGAATTGTAGACTCGGTTTGATTGAGTCTGTACATGAGGGATTATGAATACGTGTAACATCCCTCACGCCTCCTAGCACCGTTATTTAACACTCTGTAAAATTGGTAGAAGAAACAAATATACCAGATATCATTGTAACTGGAGACTAACTTTAATCCATCTATTACTACATTATCACGCTAACTTCTTTCAATTTGTCAACAATTTCAATTAACCTGTCCGTGCTCTGTCTTTGCCCTGCCCTGATTTTGTTTGGGGTCCGCCTGGGCTCTTTGCCACTGGTTCTTGTTGCTGGATCATATGGGGGTTGCGTTCATTGAACGCCGCCTTTCCGCCGCCTCTTGTTTATCATATTTCACCTTGAACAGCTAATAAACGAACCTTCACATTTTACCAAGACGTCAGCCTCTGTTTTAGATCTTTTTCTTGTTTCTTGCAGTCATCCAGTAGTAACTCCCGGCGATGGGGAACCAGTTCTAGACCTCTTCTCTACCTTTGCCCTATATTTGTTCCTACTCCCTTTTCTTAACCTAAATCAGGATATTTCAAATGTTATATGATCGGGGCAAATACCTCACCCTTTAATTAAGCATCATGCAAACTGACTGGGAACAATATACAAACAAAGACATAGATGAACACGCCGCAACTTTAGTTAGCCGCAAAACTTTCAAAGTAGTACATACCTAAACGATCAATAATAGTAAAATCGACTGACGCAGTATGGATAACGAGACACGAATCAAACAGCTTATTCGAAACCCCCCCCCCCAAAAAAAAAAAACAACTATCATTAAGCCAAGAAAATTCCTCGCACTTGAACTCATTTAAACAGTTACGTAATAAAATCGGCTCTCTCAATCACATGGCCAAACGTTACCACATTCAGAAACTTGCAGACTCACTAGCATCAAACAATACATTACAGAGATACTGTTGGAGACTCATTTAATCATTCATTTCACCTACTGAAAAACAATTCCGGAATTATTTAAGTCAATTACTCCAAGACATGCATATGACAACATATCAAAATATGACTTATTAAACAACTATTTTTTGCAGTCAGTCCTCTCTTCGAAACTCTGATAAAGAAGTCCCTGACGATTTCTACGAGCAGCTTGATAACACTCTCACTTTAATAAGTATTAAAACTGAAGATGTTGATGATGCTATCAAAACTCTTTATACCAATAAAGCTTCTGGGCCTGATGAAATAAGCATTCGGATCTTGTATGAAACGTCGTCCGTAATCAAATCTTTACTCTGTTCTCTTCTTCCTCAAACTTGGAAAGATGCTAACATTTGCCCAATTTTATCTATCTATAGTCATATATCTTTCTTGTACTGTGAATCAACTTATATGTCTTTACAACTCTTTCTGGTCTTTCTTAAGGTCCTTAATGAAGGTCTTGAGATACGGGTTGTCTTCTTCGATATCAACAAGGCATTCGACAAAGTGTGGCAAAAGGGGCTACTGAAGTTGTAAGGATCCGGTATTCAAGGACCCTTCTCGACTGATTGTCGGACTATCTGTCAAATAGACACCAATCTGTTGTCCTTCCTGGTGCCAAATTTGATTGGTCTTTAATTAACGCAAGAGTAACAATGCTGGATTCTGAGTCCGCTTCTTTTCTTAGTTTATATAAATGATATTGTTGCTGACTTAGGGTCCTGTATAAATCTTTTTGCGGACGAAACTAGTCTGTAATTGATCGTTGACTGCACTTTGTCTGCGACTTATATTATTCAATCTGACATAAACAAGATTTCTTCATGGACTTACAAATGTTTGATCCCTCCAAATCTGAAATCATGGTAATCATACGTAAAATATCTAAACAATTCCATCCACCTCTGCCGATGCAATACCAAACAATATCTTCAGTGATATCTTACAAAAACCTATACTGACACTTTTCAGACATTTGTTTCTGGCATATTCATATTAATCATGTCCAGAAGGGGGCTTGGAAACGTATTCAATTTCAACTTAATAGTAAATATGTATAAATAATCTACCTGTCCTACATCAGGCCAATTCTAGAATACGCCGATGTTGTTTACATCACTTGTACTAGATATAAGAAAAGGTGTGCTTGATAAAATCCAACATAAAGCTTCTAGCATTGTCCCAGGTACTACTGAACTTGTGTCCCTTAATGAGCTCCAACGAGAGGTCCCTTCGGAACCTCTTGACAGTAGGGGAAGGAAACACAAATTGATTGTTGTTAATAAAATGAAAAATTGAATCTCTCCCGACTACCTATCTTGTCCTTCCTTCTGTTGATGAAAACTCACGTTATAATTTAGGAAATTTGAACGATATACATACCAGAACATGATTATACTATAATGCTTTTCTTCCTTCAGCTCTCAGAGAATGGAATAAACTACCAGATGATTTAGAAAATGACCCTTCATTATCTTCTTTTAAGTGAATATAAACATTAAAAAGTGTCCAAAATATTTATATACAGATATCAGAAACGGCATGGACGTCTACGAACAGAATGTAGTTCTCTTAATCACAATGTTTACAGAAAGAAATATTGTAAACACAAATAATTACATACCAATGTTGACTTCCAGAAACTAAGCAGCATTTTTTCTTTGAATGCAAAAAAAATACATTACTAACAGAGAAGACTGATCCAAACAGTTTCAGCTTACTGTACTCGTAATGTTACTCTCCACACACTACTTAACGGCGACACAAACTTAAGTAACGACATCAACAATTGCGGTTACACCTTGTTGTTTTTGCGTTTACGGTTTATAACTAACTACAGCAGAACTTCGGTAAGTCGAAGTTGAAGGGACTTGCGTAAAAACTTCGAGACATCGGGACCTCGACTCATGAATCGTTCTAAATTCCATGGCAAAATTTCGACCCGTGACTAGTCCTAATTATAAGATCTATAACGAAACCTATTTCATGTTTTCCATCATAATTCTCATATTTTACATTTTACAATGATCAATATAGCATGTTCAATAACTTTTGTCACGGCTAAATATTTGGACTTCCCGTTGACGTATACAAAAGAGTTACAAAAGGCTTAAAAATACGAAAGGGCGATAAGTGAACCAGCTTATAGTAAATATCTCGCGTGTTATTCTCACGCGACACCGGGTCACGGATGTTTTCAAATGAAAGTAGTTCTTTCTGTTTACTTTCAAATACCTATATGGCAATTAAAATAGTAACGATTTAAGCATTTTATCACACATTTTATCGCAAATAAAGGCTGTTTGAACACACGGCTGTGTAATTAACACCTGTCACACAAATTGATTGTAAATCGTCTTCGCAGCCAGAAAAGATGTGCAAATTGTCTAGAGATCAAAGGTGTCAAACTAATCGAACGACTTCGACTTATTTGTGGTAAATCGCACTAGATTTACTTGATACAGACCACGAGAAAACTTCGACACATCGAAAAATTCGACACATAAAATCTCGACTCATAAATAGCTTTTTATAAGGAATATTTAGGGGAAAAATCGGGATTTTCATTTTACTTCGGCACATCGAGAAAATCGACTAATCGAAGTTCGACACATAGAAGTTCTACTGTATATAATAAATATTTATTTACTTAGGGACTTACAGGAATCCTCCTTTCCGTTTCCTATCTGAAGACGAATTATGCATTATAAATGACTCTTGTTTTTGGTGTTTAATTCTATTGATGTGCATGAGTTAGCTTTCAAAATGACGTAAATATGCTAGTTTAGCACCAATATATTGTCCACTATCAATTGTATGAGCCTCAGAATTGACATAGCTGTAAATTGAGTTCTACAAATATGTATGTACTCGCTTAATTCTAAATAGAAAAGAAGAAAACGACAACATTTAAAATAACGAAGGCTCGGTTTGAATTCATGATTTAATGATACTGATAATAATGACCTTGAAGAACTTGAGCAAGTTTCGTCAACTGCACCAACGAGAATCAATCCAGTATTTAAGAACTGATTCGTTTCCGTAGCTTAATTTTACAACAGAACTGTGGTATAAAGACAGTTATGGTTGCAATCACGTTTTCATCTACATACTAAAGTGATACACATTGCTAGATTTACTCTAGTGGGCCATGATGTTAATCCCTAGCCCAGGGACACGTGTGCTTACCAAAGACTGGTACTTTATTATTAATGTATAATGATCTCTCAAATAAAGTGTTAAGTAAACAAACGATTTTGAATGTGGTTTAACTGAAATTTGAGTCGCACGGAAAAGTTTTTTATGTAGGCAGTGTGTTAACAATACAAATGTTTTCTTACCTGAGATAAACATAAATGTCAGCAAAATACGATTGTATTTGAAATTTCTTTAAATGAATTCATTTTCTATACTTTGAAAATAAACTTTGTAAAGCCGTATAATAAATTGTTTAATTGATACATACAGTTTGTGCAGAGATCCACGATACATATATGAATTTATATTTCATTGTTTATATTTAATCTCATAATATTTCATTTACATGAGGTAATATGTGTCTTGTTTTGTTTGCCGTAATGAAAAATACGTATATTAAAATTGAAATATTGGGTTAATGTCAATAAGTAATAAAGGTATAGTTAAGTGGACGTTTGTTTTTGCATTATTATTTTTTTTGAGCTAGCTATTTGATTTAATTAATACTGAATATTAATAATGATTGATTTGTTTCAATACTTATGTAAGCAAGAAATATACAATTGAAATTATCTAATTATAACCTAATTGTAATGATTTAGGAATCTCAATCACTACATATAAATTTTATACACGATAATTTGTCACAATTTTGTGCACGCAATATCGTATGTTTTATTTGCATTTTTCAATTTAATAGGACCATATTTTGTAAACGTTCTACCTTTTATAGTGGGGCGGGAAATTGAGAAAATAGTGCAAATTGTGATACAAGCATAAAACTTTCAGGAAATCATCTTTAGACCATGTAGATTTCAAAAGTGAAGTGGGCCCAAAAATATCTCTGCTCATTCAAGATGGCCGCCATTTTCAAAATGGCCGCCATATAAATTTGAGTACATTCTAGCTCATTCATTCCAATTTTTTTTACAGACCTTTAACTCACACCAAAAGCATGCATATAATTTCTCCTTTTCAAAAATTTAAATCTCACAAAATTTCTCTTTCATACTTCTTCCAAATCCAAGATGGCGTCTAATATGGCCGTCGATTTTGTGCAAAACTGTTATATCATTTTTATAGTATAATTTGTTGCACAAATTATGTTTATTATGATAAAAAAAGTGTTTAAACATATCAGAGATAATCAAATTATATGTAAATCTCAATAAAAGTAAACATTTTAAAAGTTTTTGTCTAAAAATATCTTTAAAAAAGATCAAGAAAAAATTCCATTTTTTCATATTTTTCAAATTTGATTTTCTAAAGTAATGTACAAAGTTAAAATAGTTACTTTATATCTTAAACTGTATTTGACATTCCATTAATATCATGTGTTTATTGTAAAGAATGTAAGAAAAGCATTAAATATGTAGGTTTTATATTTTGTGAAAGTGGGTGGGGTAATTTTATATGATAATTGTGAAAGAAAAAACAACAGAAAATCTACATAGCTAAGTTTATTCTATTTCTCTGCCTTTTTACTTTTCTATGAATTCTTATGCAAATGTTCCAACTTAAAAAGTAGTTTTTATTGGATGAAAGTAGTTTTGTCTTCCTTCGGGCCATTTGGTGGGTGAGCAAGAAATGCACATACAAACATGTGTATACATTCAGTTATTAAATTTGGTTGCATGATAATACTTGTTTCAATATATTTGATATCATATATTAATTGTTAATCGTAAAGACATATAAGAAGACAATAAATCCACTAAACGTGCTTATAATAGCAAACATGTACTTGAATGTAAGGTATAAAGGTAGTCTATAAACGCATATTTTTGACTCCTCCACAATTTTATATTTATAATATAAACATGGCTTAAAAGCCAACAAAATGTATGTGATGTAAAACATATATATCAATGATATGGCCTGGCCTGCATGCAACTTTTTGAAAAGTTAAGATACAAACTAAGTGTACTAGTATTTCCTAAAGTAATCATATCTTATTTTTTTCTTTCAATAAGAGGGTAATGATGACCCTGGATCACTCACCTAAGATCATTGTTGGAAAAAAGGTAACAAGATCATTTTGGGAGTGTCAATTATGTCATAACACACATGATTTGTGTCATAATTGAATCCGGTTGCTTTTAAAGAAACATGCTCAATATCTGCTTTCAATTTTTTATTTCACACGAGAGAACTTTAATAACCATATCTATATACGAGTCCATATAAACTTAGTGACCTTTTGTGTTTGGTAAATTTGGACCATGTTGTCCATGATATATCATTATTATAACATAATTATGATGATACATGATTAATGTATATGCATCGGATAGTGTAGTTAAGAGAAAACAGATTTATTACAGTAGTCTTTGTAAATTAAGTGATACCATTGCAAAACCATTTTAGATTGCAGTAGCATCATACAAATTTATGCATGTTATATCAGTCTACATCCCAAATATCTTATTTCAAGTCAATGAAGTTTAACAATAGATGTTCTTAATGTGTTTTCCTATACAAGTCTGTGAACCCAGGTGGCTCTATGAGCATGATTCATTAAATGTGTTAATAAAGACACAAGGTGGTGCTATATGCCAGCTTAGTACCAGTGCTAGAATGCATTTTGATTTTTGAGAAGATTTTTTTATTGCATGTACACTTAATGATACAAAAGTGTTTTATGTAACTTTTAAAGAGGTCTTCTTTACTTGGCAAGTTTATATTTTGACTATCTAAGCTCTAGGCATTACAGTTTGTTTGTTTGTTGATTTTTTTAATAACATCAACAACAAAACAACTTCAACGCGATTCCCTACACAAGTCTTTAAAAACTGTGTTCCTCGTGAGGGCCTTTAAATCATGTTCCTGCAGTCCAAAATGGCTTTCCCTGTCACTTAGTTTACATTGACTTATATATTAAAATTCTTCTCCGAAACTATGTGCACAGAAGAGAGAAAATATCGTATATCATAACATTGGGATGCTATATAAAGATTATAAACTATTGGCATAGGGTCAAAATAACTTAGTTTACATGGACTCTTATTGGAATATAGTTATATGAGTCTTCTTGTAGTTCTGAGAATCTAGTTATTGGACATGATTCTTTAAATCAGGACTGGTGAAAAAAAGATACTCCTTATAAGATTTTAGCATTCTTCAGTATAAAAGAATTATAGACCTTTTCCAGCAGTGGGTCTTAGGCGCGTGATCTAGGGTCAACAATGCTCTCTTGTTTTATGGGAAAAATAAAGTAGGAATACATTTAATTTATATTCCAAAGTATAAGCTATGTTTGTTATGTGGGTCAAGCGGTTTTATTGATACCTATATTTTAGCACACCTAGTCATTAGATAATATGATGTATCAGTCGCCTAAATTTTTGTTTCTTTTGAAAATATCATGTCTACATAAGTTATTATAAATGGACGGTACTTATTCAATTATACTTGGTTACAATGATGTGCAAGTAAATATAACTTTGAATCATTCTGTTACAAGCTTTTAGCAAGACTAAATTGTGCAGGAAATAATTGTATTCATAAATAGACAACATTTCACTAAGGTCCAGGCATGATTTTATCTAACATATGGTTCGTTGATGAATATTCAGTCTTCTTTCTGTACAATTATCAAGTTATATTATGACTATTGAAACAACTTATATCATGCAAACACATTTAATAACTGAATGTATACATATGATTGTATCTGCATTTATTGATATTTTAGTACACCCTCTAGACCTGAAGGAAAACAAAAATACCTTAATACAATAAAATACTTTTACAGTGAATATTTGCATAAGAATTCTTAAAAAACGTTATTTTGTACTACAATTGTCTGGTAAATTTACCCCACCCACTTTTAATAAGTATAAAACCTTCACATTTTTGTTTGTTTTTGTTACAATTATACAATAAAACATTGTGTTGATTGAATATCAAATACACTTTAAGAAACTATGTAACTTTTGGAATTTTGTACATAGTCCTAGAAAACCATGTTAGAGAAAAATGAAAAAAATGGCACTTTTTCTTTGATTTTTTAAAAGATTTTTTTTGTACAAAATACTAAAACATGACTAACAATGTGGTTAACCTAAAATTTGAGTTTTTTCTAATATATTTCACAATTTTATATGGAAATACGCATACCGTGTGCAAAGAATTATACTACAAAAGAGATATATCAGTTTTCATTAAAATTGGCAGCCATATTGGACGCCATCTTGGATTCTGAAGAAATATGCAAGAGAAATCGCTTAAAGATTTAAATTTTTGAAAAGGGAAAACTATATGCATGCTTTGGTGTAAGTTTCAGGTCTGTACAAAAAATTGGAATGAATGATCTATTATGTACATCAAATTTATATGGCGGCCATCTTGAAAATGGCGGCCATCTTGAATGAGCAGAGATATTTTTGGGCCCACTTCACTTTTGAAATCTACATGGTCTAAAGATAATTTCCTGAAAGTTTCATGCTTGTATCACAATTTGCACTATTTTGACAGCAGAGACCTTATTTCCCGCCCCACTATTAATAGGCTATTCAACATTGTCACTTACAATTTGCAAACATGTTTTTTAATTTTGATGATATATTTCTTTTTAACCGTAACATAACTACTTCTTCCTGGGAGATATTTACAATAAGCCGATTTAATATCTGGAACAAGGTTCTGTAATGTATACACCTTTATTCATTGATTCAAATATCTACAAAAACACCGAGTGACATATAGTGATTTTCTTATGTTTTTTTCTCGGTTGTTACCTTCTTTCATGGGCAAATTCTTTATGATTTACGATAGATAAATATTACCTTAAATATATGGAAGGATACATAATTTTGATCACATATTTTATTGAATGATTCTAGTAGTAAATTTGTAGTATATTTTTGAGTTCTAGATCTACGCTACTCGGTTATCGCGCCGCAACTTATGATATATACAAGTGATAATAAGTGAAATGATGTTATTTCCTTTCATCATGTAAAAGCCAATTTCATTAAATTCAAAAATATGAAATTGTAATGCGCATTAATATGCCCCGACTTAAACAATAGGAGCATACTCTGAAACGGTAAGTGATTTAGGTTTCTTGATAGGGTCATTGTCCATGACAAGTAGATGATCAACTATTGATTTTGAGGTCATTAGGTAAATGGTCAATTTCATTATTGTCTTCACCTCTCAAGCTTGTCCGACCACTTAAATTATATCTTGTTTATCATATTTTTGGCCTGCAGTTCTTTATTTTAGTATGGGGATTGATCGTGACCCTATTGATTTTAAAATGAATTGGACAACTATTTCTTATCGATCATTAATAGCTAATTCCCTTCCCCTTAATACGTCTGTTCAGATTTAAACCAAATAAAACCAACTATTGATAACTTACATAAACAATTGCAGTAATAATATCAGATACAATATACAGAGCATGTTTATAAAATTAATGGTTTGATAAGCACTGTTGTTTTATAAAACCAGTAACATGAAATATATGATTTACAATTTACATATCACAAAATTGAATAGTTTTCATTCAAAAAGTACAAAAGGTTCATTTTACTGTGCTTTATACAATTTCGTTACACAATGTTGACTGTATTTTAATATAAGTTATGAAATCATTCCTCTAAATCGTTTTTTACAATGATCAATACGCTTTCTACTTATCATTGAAATACCTATCTCACCGTGTAAACACTGAAATGCACGTTACATGTATGTGAATACTGTCAATATAATTTTATCTATAGATTTACCTTCGCCGATCGTATTATCTTTTTGGCGTGTTACAGCAGGAAGAAAGTAATGGAGAATTTATGGTGGATTTTTGTTTTTGTTTGCGTTGTTGTTATAATTGCTGCTGTTTTTCAGTCCATGGATCAGTTTTTAGCAAAAATTCCATCTAATAAACAACATGAAAAGGTTAAGAAAAAGAATGTGAAACAATCAACAGAAACAGATGAAGGTTCAACATTGACAACGCGTGAAAAGTGAGTTTCATATCCAATGTTTATTTTTAATATAACGGAAAACGATTTCTTTTCTAATAATTTACAGATATAGTTATAATCTAAGTAATACTTAAGTTGATTTTGTTTTACACATTGTTCAACACTAAAGCAATATCTCACTTTTGGTGGAGACCGTGAAATCGAAAATAAGGGTAAAGTATGGTTGCATGCAAGACCAACGTTCTCATATTCAAGGTCACTTGGAACTCAAAGGTCATATAATGTCTGGCTTATAATTTTGAAATTGCTCAATTAAATCTATTTACAGTAATTGGTTTATTTGCTTTATGCGACAAATATGATTATATTACCCTTGAAATATATATTTGAAAAAGTAGTGCTTGTTTAAAATTTCAACGAAAAATATTTGCACTGAAGATCAATATTATATTGTTTTAGTTTGTGTGAGTTGGGGGCATACTTGAAGTAATGCCGTTGATTTCAGATTAATATATTAAGCTTTAATGCGTTATTACTAATCTATACGTTCCGTACGAGGAAAGTACTATTGTTTTAAATCAAAGCACTGAATGTACTGATGGGGAGGCTATGACAGAATGTTTCAGACTTATAGTTTCTTTTCTTTTTGCTTAAAATGTGCTGTTAAATAAGAAGATATGCACATTGCGCCATTTATCGTTCAACCATTCATATATATGGTTAATACGGTTGACTATTCATTTTGTTAATATTCCAGAACATTTCATTGAGGTCTACATTCGGATTGTTAATCATGCAAATTTTGAAAAACCTAAAAACCATTCATAAAAGACATACCAGCAGGTATGACGACTGTTCATTATAATATCATAATACCATTTTACAACTGACGGTTCCTTATCAAAATATTCTAGGACTGTTCATCATAAATACTTTATGTCATTTTAATATCATTGAACGAAAATAACAACTGCAAGTTAAGCAACATTTTAATTGAACATAAAAATTATACATATTTACATGTACCATAATTGAGATCAATAAGACACTGTCTTGTGATGAGTATTAATATTCATTCTCTACGGACAGAAAGTTGTCTTCTCCCGAAGCAAATCTCGAATAAAATCACGTTTCAGAAAATTATTCCCATTTCATTACTCGTCGCTGACTTTGACGGCTTCGGATAATATTAAAGCTAAATATTTCTTGAAAAAATACATATCTGCAAAGCTTATTCAAAATTGAATCAACCTAAGTGAAAATTGATCAGGAAGTTATATCTTCTTTTTTACCGCCAACACTCAACCAACTTATGGTAGTTAATCGATAGATTTTAAACCTCGCTAGCTTGAAATATATACTGCGGAAAATCTGTTGTTAACAGGGTGTGCGGTTATCACGTAGGGTTTTCCTTGTCGACCATTTCCCGCAAATAGATGAGAACATCGAAGCGTCAGTGCTATAAATGGTGTTATAAATAGCGTGTTTTGGAGGTTTTTGTTGAAAATTCTCCAAATCCCTCCAGGGATATGCACGTCGCAGAGAAGCCACACGGCAGGTCAAGTCATCTCAAGTACCAGAGGTGATTGTTTGACCTGTCGTAACTTACTCTGGAGGTTTGGCGCTAGTGAACGCCGTTTTTATTGTCGTCAATCAGGAAGTTGATGCCTTGACAGTACTGTCGTCTCCTTTACCACTAACGAACGAAGAATGGGCTACCAGGAAGATTCTGCTTCAAACAGACGTCCCCGATGCAATAATCTCGGACATATGGTTATTCCTGCGCCGAGAATAAATGAACTTAAAACACACACTCTTGTTGAAAAAAAAACAAAAAAAAACAACAACATATTTTCTGTAGTAATTTTTCAAGTGTTGTAAAATGAAAACGAAATTCGGTTCATGCCGCCAATTAATTTTAGAACACAAGCATATAAGTTCTTTTTATTTGATTTATTCAAATAAACAATAATCACTTAAGCGCGCGCAAATATCGTTTTCAAATTAAAATTTCGTAAGATACAAATGTATGTTGATGAATTTCCGATGCCCGACTGTAAGTCATTCGTATATATATGCGGTTTTTGTTTTGTTTTTGTTTTTTAAAGCTTCTTATTCTTTAATATTTTTATGTATCTCACAATCTGTATTGAAAATTATTACACATGGACTATCAAATTATGATTCGTTGCCCTAGAATTGAATAAACTTTCTAATTACACAATACGGGGTCATTCATTTGATTGAAGACTGATCTTTGTGTCTTTCTCTGAAATAATTATTTCCTTGTTAAAACATATTTGACCACATATTTCTGTCATTTAACTGTTCACTTTACTTCCGATTTTTGTTGTACCGAAACACATGTTTCTATTTGTGATTTCTATTCGAATCCATAATCAGTTTAATGGGATCACCACCGGGTAAACGACTACTAGGTACTTTGGTCATGTTTTTTACCCCAAATATTTGAATGTTTCTATTGGGATTAAAATGAGCGTAGATAACTAAACAACTGGTTGTATAAATCCCTGACCTGTCTAATTCTAATTATGAGATTAGTGGATATATTAAGACATTCAATACAAAATATTCCTAAACAAAAGAGCACATGTTTAAATTTATTCCTTTACAAATAAAAGATCAGAGTAGGGATCTGTCAATTGCCAGACATATTTTTAAAAGATACTTTTATGTTAAAAGTTTGATTAATGAATTATGTAACTAAAGATGAAAATATAAGTATTGTTTTTTTTATTTTGCTAATATTAAATGTAATCTTGTGGTGAAATTTTGTCGGATTTTGTAGTTAAATAGTTTTTTTTCGGCGATACATGGTTTAAGAATATAATGTTTTCAAACTATATGTTCATCCCCATTAGTGAATGTTTAGTTAAATGTATGCAAAATATTTACTAACAGCTATATGATATAGCGGTTTATGAGCGTTTTCCGCGTACAGCCTCCTAAGGTGTACTAATAAGTTAGTTTTCCTTAGTTATCACGCAAGCATGATCCATGTATCTGATGTAAGCGACAGTTTACCATTATTTGTCTTTAAAAAATATAAAGGACTATTAATGGTTTATAACAACAAAAGAACATGCATGATATTGAGACTACGGTGTTGCAACGTTCTAGTTAATGACACGTCATAAACAGTTGGTCGCTGCGTAGTAATTGGAAAATTGTTATCAAAAATAATAAAGAATATTTGCCACCTAATTAAAACATTTACCTATAAATTTTCATTTATGCTTTTTGTTTAAAAAAGATTGATAAAGTTATTATATAAAAGGTTTTTCATACCAGAACTATTTATTACCAACGTACGTATGCCTAAACCTGATTACCGCGGCAGTATGACGTCACGGAGTAGTGATTTTGAAAAAAATAACAAACAAAATCAAGAATTTTTCAGAGAATTATTATCTTTACAAATTGCAGATATGAAATAAAAGAATGAAAATATTATCATATTGTAAATGTCTGTGATGAGTCAGCTTAGAAAAAATCAAGGTACTATTTTTTGACCTGATTACCGCGGCAGTAAGATTTGACGGATGGTATTAACATTGGGTAGGCATAGCCTCCCCAAAAATAAGAGGTACAAAACATCATATATATTTATTGATCATTATATCATCACATACCTGATCATTATTTACCTTTCGTCTGAAAGAGATATATTTAACATTGTTTAACAGATAAAGCATGGTATTGAGGGCAATATGCATGTTTACGGACTGGTTGGTCAAACTGGCCCGAAGCGAATTTTATTTGCTCAGTGTGTGAAATATCTCAAACCTAAGCCGGATGTATTTTTATTATTCTTTATTGTCGTGAAATTCATACGCCGTAAAAGTCGCTATTTAACAGTCTGTATAAAACTATGGACTGGGTAGCCGGTCTGTATGCGATTTTATGGACTGGATGGTGTCATATTAAATATGGAACGGCGTATGCAAATGAGATATTATATAAATATATAATTGTCCGGAATACGTGTGGTGTGAACATGTTGAAAAGCGGTGGCTCATTCAAGCCACCTGCTTATGATTACGCAATAGGCGAGGCTACACATGTTGACATAGTTTATCTTATTGTAAAACTGTAGTATTTGAAAACCAGATAAATGACATTGCTAAAACATTGTGTTAAAGCTATAAAATATGCCCCTTTCTTTATAGCTATTGATTTCAAACTGTCTGGTCATTTGGGTTCATTGATTGGAATTTCATTACGTTGACTATAAATGCTGCTATGACATAAGGGGACGTAATTTCTTTTTAATATATCAAATATACTTGTTTTTCTACATAATTAAAAAGTTATTTTGTTTTCATTTTTTTTTCAATTTATTTGGATGCAAATTTGTGGTAAAGAAAAGTATAATGACATTTGATATGTCCATAATGATCACAATCAAGTCAATATTAAGGCTGCAATCAATAGCATACATTTAACACATTTAAGGTTTTAACTAATATTATGATTTGTATAATACGGATATTATCTGACTCTTACCCGCCATTGAACAGCGATTCATTCTTTGGTCTGACAATAAATGTGCAATTTTAGTAATAAACATTTGTGTCTGCAAAGTGCGCTGAACAGGTGTCAAAGTTAAATGTGGTTAAAAGCATTGTAAAAATACATGAATATAATTATCAACAATAAACGGAAATAAAAGGCATAACTGTTATTCAAAATCTTACATTACATACCATTTTAATTCTTCAATCAAGTGATAGTTAATGAAGGGTAGTGGTTTCGTGTAACTAATTTTTGTATAAACTTATTGCTACTCTCGGTCATTTCCTTTTTTCTTTAGGTATATCTAATGATGTACCCTTCAACTCAATAAGGGTTATCAATTTGCCTCTAATTATCATACTTTGCATGTGTATTCTTTTGTGTATCGCTCTCATTTCCTTTTCCTTATAAATCATATTAAGACCTTTTCATTCGTCCTTATTGTTTTTTTATATTTTGGTTGTCAAGATTGATAGAAACGAGTTCGGTCAAGAAACGGAAACAAGTCGGGCCGTCTTTCAGGGAAACGTTGCAGTCGGCACACAAAATGAATGTATCACTATCAAGGTATGTAATTTTGTTTATTTACCAACGAAGTAGCTTTAATCAAAGTTTATCAAATGGTGTTACAATAATTTCTTGTTCATTTGTATACTTGTGCAGATATTTATTATTATTTCATGTAATATACTTAAAGAAAGTATCAATTCAAATATGAAACGAAATAACTGATGTGTATCTTTTGGTAAATTATAATCCTTTTTTCAAAAGTCACATAAAACAGTATGCATTTTACTCTTTGAAAACAAGAACATTTGGAATTTGTGTTACTTGCACCACAACGGAATATTATCATAGACCCAACAATTGCAATCGTAGGTTCATATTACTAACATGCTTAATGACATGAGGCAAGCAAGTAATTTAATTATCAGTGCAATATCAGTTATCAATTACAACAATATATGGTCCATTTTCAAAACAATTGTCACCACAGATTTGATGTAAATAAAAAACATTTTACTTAAAACAATGGGTAATTTCCATCATAATATATATCCATATATCATTTTAATTACGTTATAATATATGCAATATGACTAAAGGTTTTTTTCATTCTAACATTTATCGGTTACAGAAAATACTGAATTGTGACGACCATATTTGTCACAAAGACTGCAAAGTTTGACAATAAGCTACGCTCTTATATTGTATTATACAAGAAACCTTTTATGCAGAAGAAAGGGGTCACAAAACTTGCTGTCGAATAATCTTGGGTGTTTTTTCAGGCCATTTCAAGGATGGATATTTTTTACATTTGTCCGACAAACATTACTTTTACTGTTGCTTTTTTATCTTCAGCGACTGTTTATCTGAAGATGAAATGACAGACAACTACATGGACGAAATGAATGAAGTCCCAGGTCGTATTGAAAATAGATCATTGTCAGGTCTTAAATATGACGTAAGTTAAAGCTTCGCAATACTGTCGACTGCTTCTTTTGACTTCAGAGTGTAAGATGAAACTAATCTATAGTTTAAATAAACAAGAATCAAAATAAAGCGATACGAAGAGGTAGAATTATGCAGATTAGAAACCTTAAAATCTGACAAATGTTAATTTCTGAAAAGAAAATTTCTTTTATTTCTCCAAAATGTCCAAGAATTGGTAAAGAGCAATTTGGATTTAATTATTTCTTTCTTACTTACAACTATGTCAATTTTTGAAAATGGTCTGTTGTAAACACATTTTAAATTAATGTATAGAAACAAATAAATGCAACTATTTCATGCAATTTTATAACATTTTGTATTTGGCCCAAGGATAACATTGCAAAACAAAAAAGCAACAGTATAAGTAATGTTTGATGGACTAATGTAAAAATTATCAATCGTTGAAATGGCCTGAAAAAATATCCAATTCAATTGGCAGGTTATTCGACAGCAAGTTTTGTGACACCTTTCTTCTGCATAAAATGTTTCTTGTATAATACACATCCAAGATATTATAATTTTATAATACTTTTCATACAGACTGTGTTTTATATAGACCTTTCAAGCACGCTTTTAACACGCGTTATACACTTTTTCATAGAAATTCCGTTCATATATTGACGAAGATTGTCTGCAGGAAGAGATGGAAAAAGCGGGGGTGTTGCATGGCCTTAATAAATACATCAAGGATTCATTTGAAAAGTGGGCTTCCATGGAATTAAATGTTGCTGTGACAGGCAATTCTGGTGTAGGAAAATCCAGTCTCATCAATGCTCTGAGACAGTTAAAACCTCCAAATGAAGGGGCGTCTTTTTCTGGTGTTTTTGACTCAACAACAAAATGTATAAAATACATCTATCCTGAAAATCCAAAGGTCGCTTTCTGGGAACTACCTTGTGTGGAAACACAATG
Organism: Ruditapes philippinarum; assembly: GCF_026571515.1. Lineage (NCBI taxonomy): Eukaryota > Metazoa > Mollusca > Bivalvia > Venerida > Veneridae > Ruditapes > Ruditapes philippinarum. The sequence goes on from NW_026856030.1 coordinate 21,885, forward strand.
GCTCACAAAAGAGAGATATTTTGATGAAATGAATTTTCCTCGATTTGACGTGGTTATAATTGTTTCAGCTGGGCGATTCCAAGAAAATGATATATGGTTGGGAAAAGAATTGCGCAGCATTCGCAAAAATATTATTTTTGTTCGAACAAAAATTGACATTGACATAACGAACATAAAACAAGCGTGTCCAGACATATTCGACGAAACTGAATGCCTGAATAAAATAAGGAAAAACTTATCAGAAAACATTCGTCTTGGGGGATTTCAAGATTTTAGTAGTAATGTTTTCTTGGTCAGCTCTGCCGAAAGAGAATTGTACGACTTTAGTGGTTTCAATCAGGAACTTAAAGGTTTATTGAGCATCAAAGCAAACGCCATCAAAGATTTACTACATAAACAAGTTCAAAGACAAATAAAGAAAGTCCAAGAATCGTGCAAGTATAGATTCAAAGGTCTCAGTGGTTTCCTTTACGTTTGGTCTTTGAAATTTAACTCCAACTGTCAATTACTTGATGCATACCGGGAAAAGTTTTGCATCGATGAATGTTCGCTTGATTTCATAGCAAATGAGTTAAAAACCTCAAAAACTGAATTAAAAAAGTATCTGAAATCTTACAAGAAACAGTCAAACGTTGTATTTATCGACAAAGGGAAATGTTTGAAAATGTGTGGTGAAATGGCAGAAGACGGACGATGTTTGGCAATTCTTCGTCTTGACCTTCTTGCAAAACAACTAAAACCGATTTAGTAGAGCCCAGCTGAATATGGTTTTGCTAAGATAATTGAATAAAACAGTATGATAGACTTTATTTTGGACAAAACACCTCAACTGGAAACATTATATCTACAATTTGACAGATGTTCAAAGCCTCACAAATAATATGAATTACAATTGCTTATTAGATGTCTGGGTCAGAATAACTTCATATTCAATCTTTCACAAATATATTTCATTCAAGTTAAATTAACAGTTGTGTCCCTTTTGATGGTGGTACAATTACGGTATTCAAGAAAAATGCAAAGCAAACCATCAGGGCTTCGGCAGCACAGGTTATCCAGGTATTTTCATTTCTTCATGATAATATAACGGAGATGCGAGCAGATTTAACATTAACAACGTCTACAATTGATGATAATTTCCTGTTGTAGATCTTCTATATTTTTAAAACAAGACACATTCAGACGGTCAGTGTTATTGCACTAATCTAGCAATGAGTCCAGGTATGAGAGGGAACTGAGCTACAATTGAGCAGAATTTATACAAAGACGATGTAGAACTTTCAAAAACGGAAAATATGACAATCAAAATGTTCTGTAGTTCACACAGTAGAAAAGCAGATATATACCCCTTTATAGCTAACTTCTAAAACTTAAGAAATCGAGAAAACATTTCCAAAAGTAAAGAAAATCTGTCAGTAGTTGATCTAAAAATATCATCTTATTTTCTTTAAAAATGGTTGTATGGTATTATTCCGTGTTAAAGAGACATGGAATGACTTTAAAATATATTTTGCTAGTCTTTTGCACAAATCGACTTCAACCCGACTTTTTTGCATATATTACAGTTTTATATGTTTAAAGTATTTTATGTAGGTCCAAGCTAGATGTCATTTTAAACAAAATAATAATACGCTTTTGAAGGCCTCCAATGATACACAGTATGTACTTTTTCAAACACGACTTAGATGTGAACTATAATCAACATTTCGTAATGTTAAAATATGGATCATAATGAAAGTCAATTTTAATGTGATGAATACGGGTGCAATTATGTATCTTTTGTAGTTTGGAATGGATGAACATGGAATTTGCTTCATTTTTGTCCTTGTGTTTTTGCCCCTCCACGAATCTCGCTCATGAAACGTAAATACAGTGAAATAGTTGTTGAATCGAAGTATTTTTATTGTTATATTCAATACAATATAACGGTAACCGAGACATAAAATATTTAATGTAAATTTATCTTCCAATGACGGTTATGAAAAATATCCTATTTTAGTTCACCTGAACACAAAATGCTCAAAAGCGAGATTTTGTGATGTCAGTGTATCCGTCGCTTATCGTCATCGAAGATTTCTTTAAACAACTTCTTCCTAACCATTTTTGATGGTTTTGGGGACTAAATTTTTACAAAATTAAGGACCCCCTCTCCCAATTTTTGTAAATTTTTTATCTAGGGCAAATTAGGCCCACATAGAAAACAAACCATTTTAAAAAAGGGAAAATTATTAAAAAACTCCTCCCCGTCAAAAAACTAAAATTCCCAAAAAATTATATTGGGGCATTGGGGCATAACCTTGTGGTCCCTACAAAAGGTTAAAAATCATTCCCCTTGGTAAAAATTTTGTCCGAGGGGTTAAGGTTTTTTGATTTTCAAACCACTTGCCACTCACCCCCCTTTTGGGTTTGGAATCCCGACAGGGATTTTTTTCAGTGAAGGAAAAAACTATCCGGCTAGTTTAGGGAACGTCGGGGGTTTCACTCGGGTGCCCGTTCGTGGCCGAAATAATTAGGGGGGGGCACCGAGGTTTTCCCACCAACCATTAAAGGGCTTGGAAGTCGCGATATGACCTATACTGTGTCGATGTGACGTAAACACCACCCAACCCCCCCCCCCCCGCCCAAAAAAAAAATAAATAAAAAATTGGTCGCTTTAGGAATTTTCATTTCAGTCTTCTTTTCTATAACTACTCTGCAAAGAGCCCCTGGGCTTAAAAGAGGGTTTTACCCTGGTGGTAACTTAGTTAAGATGTGCAAAGAACAATTCCAAAAGATAAGATATAATGCATTGAGAAATTTGACCCCGCTCCGTGGGAAATTAATTTTTTTTATAAATTTATGATATATTAAATCTACATTATAGTCTTCTTTTATTAAACTAAATGCATATAGCTTAGATACTTAGCTTGTAGCATTGCCAATTAAACATCTACTAACGTTATATAAGTTATGTCAAGGAGGTCAAAATTGGCAACAACCTAGGGTTACTTAGTTTATATAGACATGTACAGTAAGAATGTTTATAAAAAAATGTGCATGTCTGAAAATTAATGTCCAGAATTTAGATATTCTGCACGTAGCATCACCTTGTGGCCCTCTACAAAATTTATATATAGCTAGACTCTTGGCTCAACCTGCTCATTGGCCACTGAGTTAATATAGACTTATACAGTGAATCACATTTAAGTTGACTTATTGTGTGAAATTGTAATGTCAAGAGCTTAGATAAATGTGACTTCTTTACTAACTTTCACATTAAAAGTACAAATTATGGTCTTTTCTAGTAATGAATTATAGGTGAGCAATCCGGGGATATCATATTCCTATGTTTATTTTTAAATGTTCAGTTCATTTGATTTTTGCAAGTTGTATCGCTTTTTTGTTGTTGTTATTTTATGTGTTACCGAATTTGTATACAAAATGTAATATTGAACAAAAGTTTACTGGTTTTGAGTCGAAAAAATGCATCATTTTGATCATGTTGATGTTGCGAGTAAATTGTGATATGTAAACTATATACATTAATGGTATCATTGACGGCAGCGTTTAACTGGCATAAATGTGTCTATGAAATAAATTTTAAAATTCATCATTTTTTCTGAAAGTGTGAGTTTTCCTATATATAGAACAATTGATGTAATTCAATGTTATTCATTTCGTTTGCTTTTGCCTAATCATTGAAATATAATTCATATCATTTTCAATGTACGTGTAATTGTAATGCACATGTTTCGCATTATACTTGTAATGTCATGCAATTACAGTCCACTGTAATTGGCCCTATGCGTGATCATACTTTACCATTATGCAATATTTAGTTGATGGAAGATCGAAGATGAGCCCCGACCAGGGCGACCGCAGCAACAACATTTAAAATTTTAATATTGCAGAGGTTTATACCCGCTTTCCTGTGAAGGGCATTATAAATTTATGGAGCAATAATTTGTCATCAGCATACTAACAAACACTTTTAGAGCTACGTAAAGTTTAAGTCTGATGGATACAACGCCTCAACATAACGGTTTCATATGAATATTAAATACAACATCTCATTAATTTGTAAATCTTTATTATTTTAATATTTTTGCTTTAATTATTGAAACTGTTCGAAGCCCTCTCGACTTCATAGTAGTTAATTAAGTGATTTATTTTCTCTTATTTCATTCTCTTTCCTTTTTCTGTTGCCACTGTTACTATGCACATGTTCTAATTATTGATTTGTTATCATTTGTCATGTCATAACAAACTTTTAAATTGAATTAATCGTTAAAGGCCAATTATGCCCGCCCCAGAAAGAAATATTTCTCAAAACTGTTTTGTTTTTGGTGTCCGTTGATTGTTTCCAGAAAGTTGAACCCTCTTTGAAATCTTGTTCAATCTGGGAATGAGTACAATTGTAGTGATAAAGTATGTTGTATGAAATTCAAAATACTAGATAATTTACGGTTTCCTATTTATTTAATTTTTTAACAAATAATTTCACATTCAACACTTCTTTCTTCTTATGATCAAAACAAATTTCTAAAAAAAAAAAAAAAAGAAAAAATTTAAATTTTCCCCCTTTTTAAAAAAGAAATTTGTTTTTCCCTTTTTTTTGGGAATTAAAGTGCCTTTTAAAATAAGCAATTTTTAATTTTGAGATTTTAATTTTTTCATGGTTCTTAACAAAAAACAAAAAAAATTTTTTACGCCCGTTTAAAGACGGGTCGTATTATAGTTTCCCATAGGCGGTCGGGCGGCTGGGCGATCGGCGTCCAAATTTTTCAATGTACGTGTAATTGTTACATTGAAAATACAGTTTGTGTAGAGATCCACAACACGTATATGAACACGTATATTTTATTGTTTATATTTAATCAATCTGATTAAATTTCATTTACGTAAGGTAATATTTGTCATATTTTTTTATTTATCGTAATGAAAAATACGTATATAAAATTGAAATAATGAGTTAATGTCAATAAGTGATAAAAGTATAGTATTATATTTTTTCTGAGCTAGCTATGAATTTGCTTGATACAGAATATTAATAATGATTTATTTTTTTTTTCAAATCTTATGTAAGCAAGAAATATACAACTGAAATAATCTGGGGCCCGTCTTATCAACGATCGTACGATTTTGGAAATCTTATCGTACGATTTTGATCTACGATTGTCGTACGCTCGATCGTAAGAGTGTCTTATCAACGCGGTCGTACGTTCAACCTAAAATCTTACAATTTTCATAAGCGTACGATTCTTACGCCTGCGCACTAACACGTACTCTTCAAAAACGGAGGTAACGCGCATTTTAATGTCATACACGAAATATGACGTCTGCTACAATTCAGCGATGTCTGACAAGGCAAGAAAAGTTAATTGGACAACTGGAGAGCGTGATATGCTCATTAGCAAGTGTGAAACTGCTGATGTAGTCACCGGCAAGTTTTCACAGACAATTACAGCCGCGGACAAAGCCCGTTTTTGGGCGGATGTAGTGGAAAGGTAACCAGCAATGTTTATTAAAAGATCAAATAGACTGCGATCTATCCGTTTTAGGGGAAAGATCAGCCCGACAGAGCTCCTCCAACTCTTTAATTGCTGCTTTATTGAGTCTGTATCGGGAAATGACTTCTCGATTGGTTAAATCATCAATATTAACCGTTCGTTGCCGAAAACAGCGTGATTTTCGTCGGCGGCGTTCGTTTACAAGTAGTAAGGCGGCCATTTTGTTTGATCTGCGACTGCTTCTCAGCGATCGCAGAAAAAATGCATGATCTTAGGATAATCGTACGATTATGAAAGTCTGCGACTTTTGATAAGACACCGCCAAAATCTTACGATCGACGTACGACAATCGTATGATAAAAACGGTCGTACGACCGTTGATAAGACGGGCCCCTGATTACAACCTCGTGGTACTGATTTAGGAATCTCAATCACAACATATTATAATTTATCACAATTTTGTGGACGTGCACGCATTATATCGTATGCTTTTTTGGCATTTTTCTATTCAAAAGGACCACATTTGTAAACGTTCTGCCTTTAAATAGGCTATTCAACATTGTCACTTACAATATGCAAAAGCATTTTTCTTTTACCCGTAACATAACTTCTTCTCCTCGGGAGATATTTACGATACGGCCTTTATATAAACTAATTTAATATCTGATGCAAGGATCTTTAATTTATTCACCCTTATTCATGGATTCAAATATCTGCAAAAACACAGTTACATATTGTGATTTTCTTATGTTATTTCTCGGTGGTTACCTTCTTTCATGGGCAATTCTTTATGTTTTACGATAGATAAATATTACCTTAGATATATGTTAGGACATATTTACATAATTTTGATCAGATATTTTAGTGAATGTTTCTAGTAATACATTTGTAGTATATTATTGAGTTTTAAATCTACGCTACTCAGTTATCGCGCCGCCACATATTACTTAAACAGACACAACAGACATACAATGGTTATTCGGTCTATCCTGCTAGACTCCTTGCCGGGCGTCATGTGTTGGAGGATGCGTTCTTTCAATGTCTCCTTTCCTCGATCATATCCTACGCTATACAACACAATTAAAAAAGTATACAAGTGATAAATGTAATGATGTTATTTCCTTCCACCGTGTAAAAGTCGATTTCATTAAAAACAAAAATATAAAATTGTTATGTACATTCATATGCCCCAACTTAAAAAAATGGACTATACTCTGAAACGGTTAGTGATTAAGGTGACTTAATAGCGACATTGTTCAGAAAACATAATTTTTTTAATGCGTTTATTTAAGGTCGCCGCCGGAAAGTTCATGTGGGCGACCGTACACTCAAGTCGGGCCATCCTAGAGCGTCACGCCGAGATTTTTTCGTCGATTTTTTTTCCAGCTTTATTGGTGGAGGAAGACCCCAGGTGCCCCTCCGGGCATTATTTCAGGCACGAGCGGGCACCTGGGTAGAACCACCGACCTCCCATAAGCCAGCTGGATGGCTTCCTCACATGAAAGATTTCGACCAAAGTGAGGATCGAACCTACAGCGGTGAAGAACCTGTGATCTAAAGTCAGCCACCTTAACCACTCGGCCACGGAGGCCCCAGAAAACATACATTACCATCTATTGATTTTAAGGTCATTGGGTTAATGGTTAATTTCATTTTTGCCTTGACCTCTTAAAAATCCTATTACTCGATTGTATTATGGTTTTGTATCATAAATATAATGCGCTAATGAAGATTTATCAATATTGTAAGTTCCAAAAAGCATTATTTGTAAAGATATTTACATTTTTGTGTCAATAAAGGGGGGTTATTAGAAATTTATTTTCTATTATTTGCCAATAAGAAATGAATGCATATATTTTTATGATTACATATTTTAATGTGGACAAATATTTGCAGTACATATTTATTTTCTTCGATGTTTGAAAATTATTTTAGAAGCATCATTATATACATATATAAAATTTCACGTAAGTGTTGTAACAACCAAAATGCAACAAACAGGATCTGTAAGCTTGTCCGACCACTTATTTCTTTATTTTAGTGTGGGGACTGATCCTGATCCAATTGATTTTGAGTTACATTGGCCAAATATTTCTTGTCGATCATGCTTAATAGTTGGCTAATTATTTTACCCCCCTAATACGTCTGTCCAGATTTAAACAAAATAAAACCAAATATTGATAACTTAACATAAACAATTGCAGTAATAATATTAGACACAATATACAAAGCACGTTTACAGAATTTAAAGTTTAACAAACACTGTTGTTACATAAAGCCAGTAGCATGAAATATATGATTTACAATTTACATCATGCACATATCTCAAAAGTGAATAGTTTTCATTCAAAAGGTACAAAAGGTTCATTTTACAACACTTTATAGAATTTCGTTACACAATGTTGACTGTATTTCTATATAAGATTTGAAATCATTAATTCAAGTCTTTTTATAATGCCCAATACGCTTTCTCGTTATCATTCACCGTGTAAACATTGTAACCGCGGGTTATCATGCACGTGATACTGTCATTATAATTTTATACATAGCTTTTCGTATACCGAGGCCGATCGTCATTATCTTTTGGGCGACAAGAAGGAAGTAATGGAGGATATATGGTGGATTTACGTTTTTGTGTTCCTTCTTATAATTGTAATAATTGCTGCCGTTTTTCGGTATATCGATTCGGTTTTAGATCAAATTCCATCCAATAAAAAAAATGAAAAGGTTAAGAAAAAGAATGTGAAACAATCAAGAGAAACAGATGAAGGTTCAACATTAACAACGCATGAAAAGTGAGTTTATATCCAATGTTTATTTTTAATATAACGGAAAACGATTTCTTAACAGATATAGTTAAAATTTAAGTAAAACTTAAGTTGATTTTCTTTACATATTGTTCAACACTAGAGTAATATGTTTCAGTTCGTGGATACCTTGAAATCGAAAAAAGGGTAAAGTATGGTTGTGTGCAAGACCCAAATTCTCACATTTAAGGTCACTTGGAAGTCAAAGGCCATACAATATCTGGCTTATATTTTTGAAATTGCTAAATTAAATTTAATGGTTTTATTTGCTTCATGTGATAGTAATGCCTACATTACCCTTCAAACCACTTGCCCCTCACCGCTGTGGGTTCGAATCCCGACAGGGACTTTGGATTCATTCATGTGAGGAAGCTATCCAGCTAGCTTATGGAACGTCGGTGGTTCTACTTTGGTGCCCGTTCGTGACTGAAATAATGCACTGAAGGGCACCTGAGGTCTTCATCCACCAGTAAAGCTGGAACGTCGCTCGCCAAATGACCTATACTGTGTCGGTGTGACGTATTTAACCCAAACAAAAAAGACAAAAAAACATTACCCTTGATATTTAAAAATGTACTGCTGGTTTAAAATTTCACTGATTAATATTTGCATTCATGATCGAAAGTATACAGTATAAGTGTGTATGTGGATGGGGTATATTAATGTTTTAAGCTTTATTGCGTTATTGCTAACCTCTACGAGTACTATTGTTTTAAAAAATAAGAGTCACGAAACAGTACATGTCAAACCGAAAGTAGAGAATGTCTATATATCATAGATATACATATCATAGATATACATATATATCTCTGATCATTATTTGCCTTTAGTCAGAAGAAGATACATAAATTGGTGAATGTGATGCATACGTTTGGTGTGAACATGATAAAAACTATTGCTTCATTACAGCCCCAAACTTATGATTACGCAATCGGCAAGGCCCCACATGTGTGTAGCTTCTTGTAAAACTGTTGTATTTGAAATAACGAAAACGACATAGCTTCAACATTTTAGTGTCTACTTTTTCCATTGCTCGTTTATTAATTAATTTGCGTTGATAAGAATAATGTTTGGATGTAAATATGAAAATGTTGTAGCTGTAAATTTTGCCTTTATCTTCATATCTATGTTTTCAAATTTTCTGGTCATTTGGGTTCATTGACTGAAATATCATGACGTTGACGAAGACATGCTGCTATAATTTAAGGAGTTCTTTCACACTTTCTTTTATATCAAATTAACACATTCTTCTACATATTTTAAAAGCTATTTTGTTTTTAAAGTTTTCAGAAAATGTGTATTGAGTTTTGTGGTAAAATAAAGTAAAATGTTTTGTGGTAAAATAAGAATGACTGCCTTGATGTTATTTAATCTCAGGAAAGATTTAGTAATAAATACAAGAACCAATTTTCAAGATATGGGGGCTGGGCATCACCGCCTGACTTAAAATTGAAATATTTTCAGTTGGAAAATTAGCGTTTAATTCTTTAGTTAACACTATTTTTTAAGTATTTTTATCTTGTTCTTATCTCAAATACATACACATTTAAACAACAAACTCTGATTATTATTTACACCCAAAACAAAGAACTCTGATCATTATTTACACCCAAAACAAACACGCATCATTTATCAACCACTTATTTCACGTATACGTCTTTTATACGAAACAATACTAGACACCTGGCGACTCAAAGCTCTTAACAACTTATGATCAAACAAAACAATAAAATCACCACAAAATGAATAACACAAAAATCAATATTTTTACAACTCTAAGATACAGTATAAACCACAAACATTCAGCCAACAATATAAACATCACAAAATCTAATCAGCATCTAAAAAGCAAACTAAAGCACCTAATATTATACAAATATGGACTTTTTAGCTGTTGAATATGATGTGATATGTACTGAAAAAATTAATATTGACCGAGGCGATAGCCGAGGTCAATATTAATTTTTCAGTACATATCACATCATATTCAACAGCTAAAAAGTACATATCTGTTTTATTATATAATCTATAAATAGCTTTTATATGGCTTATCACATCTGCCATTGCATACGACGGAAATCATTATTTTTCAGCTTGTCTACTGTTTCCATAATTTGGCCCTTTCCACTGGCATGCTAATCCCTATTTTTCTTAAAAATGAAAAACGGTAACTAAAACAGACTAATTTGACTCTTGTGTACGCCAAACTCAACGTTTCTTCAGAATAATAACAACAAACTTGGCGTGACGTCACGTCAAAGTCTCGCGTCTTTTAGGGATTTCCAGAAAATCTAATTTTAGAAGAATAACCGGTGAATATACTCTGAAAATCTATTTTTAGGAAAAAAAACAGTGAATATTACAAAAAGTTGCTTGTTAGCCAATCAGGGAAAGGCATTTCAAAGCTATTTATAGATTATATAATAATTACATATATCCTCAATACAAAGCATCAACTAATATAATCTTGACTCCAAACATTCAACCAATATCAACGAAGTATATCTTACCAAACAGATATAACTTAATAACCGAAACAACTAATTACAACCGATAAACCCCAATCAATTAAGATCACCACAATTATATTCAACCAACTTCAACAAATCAACAGAACTCCCTTCAAAACAACACATTCTCTTCTCAACAAAAAAATAAACGCTACACACTATCAGTGTATCTCTACTAAAGTGATGTAAAATCTCTCCCTAAACTCGCATATTTTCTATTTGACATTTACATATAGAAATTTAAACCTCAGCCACAGGTTATAATTGAAACATGATACACTTCGGTGTATTGCTGTAGGAAGACATTAACTCAGTTAAAAAATATATCTACAGTACAAACTGTACGACTGACACAAGTCACTGCCAATTTTAAAGCGGAAATCAATAGGGTATATGTAACAAATTTAAGGTTTTTAAATAATATTAATGATTGTGTCACATGTAACCCGTCAAAATTATTTCTGTAAAGAGTGCTAAAATGTGGTTTAACGTTGTGTGAAAATAATGTGTGTAATTATCAACGATAAACGGAAACAAAATGCCTAACTGCAATTTAAAATCTTACTTTAGATACCATTTTAATTGTGTTATTAAGCAATAGTTATTGAAGGGTAGTCGTTTCGTTTAATTAACTTATATGATTATAAACTATTGATACTCTCAGCGATTTCCTATATTATTTATGTAATGCTGTAAACTACAACCCACATTGTGTTAAAAAGTAATGGATACCGATTTGCCTTTATTTATTGTACTTTACATGTATATTCTTTTAGAGCATTTAGTTGACTCCTTTTCTTTTATTTTTTTTAATCATGTTAAAACCATAATTCGTTCTGATTGTTTCTTCTTTTAAACTTTTACTGTCAAGATCGTTAGATGCAAGTTCGGTCAAGAAACGGAGACAAGTCGGGACGTCTTTCAGGGAAACGTTGCAGTTGGCACACGAAATGAATGTATCACTATCAAGGTATATAATTTTGTTTATTTAATAACGATTTGTCTCAAATCAAGATTTATCAATGACAGATTTCTTCAATGGTGTTATAAGAATTTCTTGTTCATATGTATGCTTTTGTGAATATTTGTTATTATTTCATGTAATATACTTAAAGAAAGTATCAATTTAAATATAAAAACAGATAACTGGTATGTGCCTTTTGGTGAATTGTAATCCTTTCTTTTTTATAAGTAAGTCGTAAAAGATCAATCGTATCGTTCAAAGCAGTAATGAAACTGTCCCCTTTATAACAAAAAGCACAACTCTAAATAATATGTTATTAGCTTTGAATTCCAGACAGATAAATAGTCAAAAGACAAAAAAAAAGAATACTAAATGTCCCATCCGAGCCACTCACTTTACAAAACATATCAAATTATTTTTTGAATGTAAGTAAACTAAAGAAAAGTTTCATGAACTTTGACTTAAAGTTTTTGATTTTAACATTTATTGGTGAAAGAAAATAGTGAATCGTGGAGACGCTATATGTCGCAAAGGCTGTAGATTGTGACAATAAACTAAGTACCTTATACATATATTTATTTTATTGTTATCTTATCTCCAGCGAATGTTTATCTGAATCTGAAGATGAAACGATAGAAAACTGCAAAGACGAAATGTATGAAGTTCCAGGCCGTTTTGAAAATGAATCATTGTCAGTTCTTAAATATGACGTAAGTTACAGCTTCACAATATTATCGACTGCTTGAAACTAATCCATCTTTTAACTTACCAAGAAACAAGATAAAGCAATACTAAGATGTAGAATATGGAGCTTGAAGACTGCTTATTTCTGCGAAATATCAGAGAATTGGTACAGAGTTATTTGTAGTTAGTTATTTTTGTTTCACCTTAACCTATGTCAATTATTAAAATGGTCTGTTGTAAACGAGTATTAAATTCATATATGATATAAAAATTGATGAAAATATTTAAAGAATATTTTAAAAAATCTTTAAAATCTTGTATTTTCACAAAGGATAAAAATGTAAAACATAAACCAATGTTTAAAGTAAGATTTGTCTGACTAATTTATAATTATCTGCCCTTGAAATGACCTGAAATATTACCAAATTCAATTGGTAGACTATTCGACACCAAATGTGGTGAAAAAGGTTACTGATATCATACCCTAAGATCATCAGAAAAATAATAAATTATTTCTTTAATAAGTCTATAAAGCATTTGCATTTAAATAGAACTTTAAATACGCTTTGACACAAGGTATGTACTTTTTTCTAGAAATGCCGGTCATTTATTGACAAAGACGATCTGAAGAAAGAGATGGAAAAAGCGGGAGTCTTGCATGGTCTAAACAATTACATCAAGAATTCTTTTGAAAAATGGGCTGACATGGAATTAAATGTTGCTGTCACAGGCAATTCTGGTGTTGGAAAATCCAGTCTCATCAATGCTCTTAGAAAGTTAAAACCTTCGGACGATGGGGCGGCTGCTGTTGGTGTTTTTGAATCAACAACAAAAGGTATAAAATACATCTATCCTGAAAATCCAAGGGTAGCTCTCTGGGAACTACCTGGCATGGAAACACAAAGCCTCACAAAAGAGAAATATTTCAATGACATGAATTTTCCTAGATTTGACGTGGTTATAATTGTTACAGCTGGGCGATTCCAAGAAAATGATATATGGTTGGGAAAAGAGTTGCGTACCATACGCAAAAATATTATTTTTGTTCGAACAAAAATTGACATTGACATTGCGAACATTAAACGGGCGTATCCAGACATATTCAATGAAACTGAATGCCTGGATAAAATAAGAAATAATTTATCAGAAAACATTCGCCTTGGGGGAATACCAGATTTTGTTAGTAATGTGTTTTTGGTCAGCTCTCCCGAAAGAGAAGTGTACGATTTTAGTAATTTCGATCAGGAACTTAAATATTTATTGAGCATCAATGCAAGCGTCATCAAAGCTTTACTACATGAACAAGTTCAAAGACAAATAAAGAAAGACCAAGAATCGTGCAAGTATAGATTCAAAGGTCTCAGTGGTTTCCTTTACGGTTGGACTTTGACATTTAACTTTGACTCTCAATTACTTGATGCATACCGGAAAAAGTTTTGCATCGATGAAAGTTCCCTTGAGCTGATAGCAAATGAATTGAAAGCAACAAAAAGCGAATTAAAGAGGTATTTGAAATCTTACCAGAAAAATCATTTAAACGTTGGGATTATCGACAAAGGCAAATGTTTGAAAATGTGTGCTGAAATGGCAAAAGACGAAAGGTGTTTAGCAAATCTTCGTCTTAGCCTTCTTGCAAAACAACTGAAACCGATTAAGTAGATAAATATGGCTCTGATAAATTAAGTGATAGACTTCATTATGGACAATACACCACAACTGGAGTTAGTATATTTTGTCTGAAGTTCCAAGCTTCACAAATAATAAATAATAAAATTGCGAATTACATGTCTAGGCTAGCATAACTTCGAATTCAATATTTCTATGGCGGCATAATAACAGTATCCAAGAACATTGCAAAGCAAACTATTAGGGCCACGGCAAGATGTGTTATCCAAGTATTTTAATTTCTTCAAGATATAACAACGGTGATGCGATCAGATGTAGCAGAAACGAAGTATACAATTGACTTTTTTTCTCATTTGTAAGTCGTTTTTATCATAAAATGAGAGACATTCAGACTATCAGTGGTATTGTTCTAATCTAGGAATTAGTCCAGATTTGAGAGGGAACTGAGCTACAATTGACTAATTTATACAAAGGCATTCTGGACCTTTTCAATAAAAAACAACAACAAAAAGGTGCCAATCAAGAAGGTCTATTGTATACGCAGTAGAAATGCAGATATGTGTCGTTTACATCTTAATTCTAAAATTTAAGAAATCGAAAAAATATTTCCAAAAGTAAAGAAAATTTTTTTCAGTAGTTGATCTGAAAATATTATCATATGAAACATTTTAGTATGTAGTAATTATCTTATTTTCGTTAAAAAGTGCTATGACATAAGATCGTGTTGAAGAGACATAGACCGATTTTGACAATGAATTTAGAAGTGGTGTTCCGTATTATGCAGATAATATAGTTTTAAAGTGTTAAAATGTTGTACATAGATAAATGCTTGATATCATTTAATACATAATAATAATTAAATTAAAAACTATTGATAAGCTACGTATTTGAGTGAAAACGCAATGAAATTGTCCCATGATATACACTATGTATTTTTTCAAATATGACTGTATTGTGAACTATCACAAGCATTTGTAATGTTTAAATATTGAACATAATAAGCCAATTTTAATGAATACAGGTGCAATAATTTAACTTTTGTAGTTTGGAATGGATAAACATGGAATGCGCTTCATTTTTGTCCTTGTGTAATTGCTCCTCCACGAATCTCGTGAAATATTTCTTTAATCGAAATTCTTTTATTTTATATTCAATACAATCTAACGGTAACTGACACATACAATATTTAATGTAAATTTATCTTCCACTGTCTGTTATGAAAATATCTCATTGTACTGAAGTACGCAGAAGCGAAATTTTGTGATGTCAGTGTATCCGTCGTTCATCGTCATCAAAGATTTCTTTAAGCAACTTCTTCCTAACCATTTGATAGATTTGGACTCAATTTTACAATAATGATTTGTAGGCGGCCCTCTGCGAATATTGTAAATTGTTTTACTCTGATGCATAATTAGGTCACAGGAGCTAACAAATACACTTTAAAAATGAAATCTTTCAAACTCTTCTTTAAGAATCTACATTGCAAAAAGATATGAGGCATTGAACATAACCTTGTGGTCTTCTAAATCATTACCCTTGGTCAAAATTGGTCGCTTTAAAAAACTTCATTTATGTCTTCTTTTGTAGAACTATTCTGCAAATAGTCCTGGGCTAAAAAAAATGGCTTAACCCTGGGTGTAACTTAGTTAAGATGTGTGAGTATAGTAAATTGTCTTTAAATCTTTTTCTCTGAAAGAACAATTCCAAGAAATTGGATATTATGGATTGAGAAATTTGACCCCGCTCCGTGGGACAATTATTTCATATATAGATTTATATAGGCAAATAGATTAAACTACAATATCTAGAGCTTAGATAATTGGCTTGTTCGAGAGGTGCCCAACTTATTTTTGAACAAAAGAAATCCGTGCTTAGTAAGACACATGCACGATTTTATAGTGGCTGTTGTGTATTATCGGTTTTGTTACAACCTATGTATACATTTACATGTACCTTAGCTCGATTGGAAAACATGGTACGTACTAAACCGCAGCTACAGAAGTATTCATAAGGAGCTTAAAACTATGGGTTATAGCATTTCTTTGGGCTCCATCAGGAATATTCGCTACCAAATAGGGTTACAACGCAGTGTCACTTCTCCGAATGTTACAGGGGGACATTTACAAAACGGCCCACGGCGGCTACACCTGACGTCATTAGGAAGGTTGGCCGTTTCATCGCCAAAGTGAATCCGCCTACTCAAAGAGAAATGGCTTCAAGATTGGGTGTGTCAAAGGGAACTATCTATAACATTATCAACAAAATTCTGAACGCAAAATTACGAAAGAAGTGCAAAGTTCATCAACTAAACATGGCTCAAATTAAGAAGCACAGGGCCAGATCTTGGAAGCTTTATCTGAAATTAAAATGCAACCAATGGAAAAACTTTGTCACTTCGGATGAAGCTATGTTTTACTTAGGCGGAAGTTATGGGCGAAGAAAGGTATGTTATATTAGAAAAGGGGATAACCTTGGTGAGAAATTGAAGTTTGTTAAACGCGATGCTTTTGCTAGCGGTTTCATGGCATGGGCTGGTGTGTCTTCTAGAGGGAAAACGGAGATTCGGATCATCGATAAAGGTACAAAGGTGAACTCTGAGTACTATATCAACAAAGTGCTCAAGCCATTTTTGGAGAAAGAAGTTCCAAGACTTTTTCCTGAGGGGGCAAAAGCAGTGACATTCCACCAGGACAGTGCATCTAGCCACACATCTTAAAGAACGCTGTCATTTCTGAAAAACCGTCAAATTTACTTTATTACAACCGAGGAGTGGATGCCAAAATCACCTGATGCTGCACCGATGGACTTTGGGATCTGGGGTGTTCTAAAACGTCGGCTGCAGAAGCGGCAAATAAACATGCTTGTCGGTCTTAAAAGGGCACTTAAGAACGAGTGGCGCAAACATGATCAAGAAACTATAAATTCGACTTTAAAATCGTGGCAAAAGCGTTGTAGAATGATCTACAACTGTCATGGGTCTCATATTGAACATTTACTACAATAAATGAGTATTTCTAAAGAATTGCTTGAAGTTTTGTTTTTGTTCAAAAATAAGTTGGGCACCTCTCGTAGCATTGCTTAGTGAACATCTACTAAAGTTATATAAGTTATGCCACGGAGGTCAAAAGTGGCAACAACCTAGGGTCATTTAGTTTATATAGACATGTACAGTAAGAATGTTTTTAAAATGTTCGTCAGAAAGATAAATGCCCAGAATTTAGATAGTTTGCACGTAGCATCACCTTGTGGCCCTCTACAAAATTTATATAAAGCAAGACGCTTGGCTCAATCTGCTCCTTAGCCACTAAGTTTATACAGTGAATCATATTTAAGAATGACTTCTTGTGTGAAATTGTGATGCCAAGAGCTTAGACAAATATGACTTCTTTACTTACTTTTACATTAAAAGTATAAATTATGGTCTTTTCCAGTTATGAATTATAGGTGAGCGATCCGGGGTTGTCATAGCCGTATGTTTATTTTAAATTGTTCAGTTCATTCGATGTTTACAAGTTGTATTTATAGAATGTGTATACAAAATGTTATACACATTGAACAAAAGTTGTGAGGCGTGAAAATGCATCTAAGTGGTGATGCATCTAACATCTTGATGAAGTTTATGTTTAGAGTAAATTGTGGATATGTAGACTATATACATTAATAGTATGCTGGCAGCGTTTAACTGACATAAATGTGTCTATGAAACAAATTCTAAAATTTATTATTTTTCTGAAAGTGTGAGTTTTTGTTGCACGTATTCATTATCTCTCATGTACAGACTCAATCAAACCGAGT
Organism: Ruditapes philippinarum; assembly: GCF_026571515.1. NCBI lineage: Eukaryota > Metazoa > Mollusca > Bivalvia > Venerida > Veneridae > Ruditapes > Ruditapes philippinarum. The sequence continues at coordinate 39,760 of NW_026856030.1, forward strand.
CTGCAATTCTCTTGTAATTTTATTGTGATTAATGCTTCCGAGGGATCACTTTGTTACCAGATTTTTCCTATACATGTATATAGGAAATCGATGTAATCGAAGTTTTAGGAGTCGAAGTTTTAGGAGTTCGGGCCTAAAAATGATTCTTTAAACTATAAAGGATTTTAATCAACAGCATGACTGTATAAAATGTTTTCTAATACTGTATCTGATACTGATTGGCGAATTTGACAAAATACACGAATTCAAAGACTAATTCCAATCCGGCTTGTTCCTACAATTAATAATCACATTACAAAGTATTTTGCAGAAATACATTTGTAAAGAGGGTAAGAATTTATGTTCTTTATGAAAAATTTAAAAAATGCATTTAATGTATTTATTCATCATCTTATTTGCAACCATAAGTGGGACTTTATGGAATTCAGTGCATGTGTCATTTTATCAATATGTAATAACGCTGGCACAAAAACAAGACAAAGGGACATTACGACTACGATAATGTCTAATTTATATTTTATGAATGATCTACCTTTTTGCTTGTAAAAAATACATTACCTACATGAATGTATTTTTTCCCAGCTCACCGACCAGTCTTTACCATTTCGTAATTTTATAATACCGGTAAAGTATGGCTTTAAATGAACAATAATTTATTGTGCTGCAATTAATAGTAGTGAATTTCTGAAAATATAGAATGAGTCAAAATACAATATTGAAAATATTTTATAAGCGTAAATTAGTTTGTAAATCATCAAGTTACATTTGAGAAATGTGAGGACATGTGTGTGAGTGACTAAGTGAGGACATTTGTGATTTTAAATAATTTAATGATCAGTTAAGACAGGGTATATTCGTTAATAAATATAAAAAAAGGAACGAAAAATAAATTTTAAAAAAAGAATTCCGAAATGTAAAACTCATATAACTTAATTTATTGCAAAATAAATGTTTTTATGGTCACTTACAAGCTTGATGGTGGGTTTCATTAGGTCTTTAGTCATAGGTCGAAATATATTGGGTTCGAAAAAGCCGTACTAGTAAGTACACTAAGGTTATCGTTATGAGTAAGTACAATGTGATAATTGATGCTGATTATGTCCGCCATTTTAGAAGAAGAAATAATTCATAACAATTTTCAATAAATTGCTTTTATACACGGAATCTGTGTCTACAGTACGTTTTGCGATTGGATTACTACATAATGTGTATAAAAACACCGGTGGATGATTAACTCTTCAATTCTATGTTAGTAAAATGTCTATACTAATATTAGGAACATCTCACATACACTGGTTGGAACACAGGAGCCTGAAATTATATCAAAAACAAAAAAAAAATAACGATTTAAAAAAAAATCCCATATATCTACTATAAAAAACACAAGGAAGGCAACAACATTTCCCCACCCACCGCTACATTTACCAGGAATATTTATAAAAACGCCTTGGATTTACTTCCGAGCACTTTTAATCAATAAAGCACATTAAAATCTATCAGAAACACTGATTACTCTTATCAACTATCCAACTTTTACGCCAATTGAATGAATTCATCACTGAATTTCTCCCATCGTCGGTTCCATTGCCAGTTCTGCGCTAAATTCCGTCATACCGTCATTGACTGGTTTTTGTAGATCCTGAAATTCTATCAAAAACGAAAAAGAACGATTTAAATAAAAATCCCATATTATAAATACTATTATAAATATGGGATTTTTATTTAAATCGTTCTTATTTTTTTTTGTTTTGGAAAGAATTTCGGTAAGTACATACCAACAAGTGAAAAGTGAAATTTCCTGGATCTCAAGTGAAGAAGACAATTATTTACCTTACATCTTAGTCCCAAAGTGAACTTGGGACTGATATGAATTGTGGTTTAATGTGAGAGTTATATATTATCATATATTGGGTTCGAAAAAGCCGTACTAGTAAGTACACTAAGGTTATCGTTATGAGTAAGTACAATGTGATAATTGATGCTGATTAAGTCCGCCATTTTAGAAGAAGAAATAATTCATAACAATTTTCAATAACCCACCATCCCACCCACTTTCAGTATTCAATTTTTGACAAGCTTATAAACATCCCATATATCTACTATAAAAAACACAAGGAAGGCAACAACATTTGTACAGCCAAATAGATGTTGCAAATTTAACATTTCTAAGCGATTCTCATAACCATGTTGGCAATTTCCAAATTTACCTTTTCCTTTTGAATCACGATATATCTATTAAAAAGTTTAGACTTCACTCAATTTCAAGCTATTATCATAATTTTAAAATAAACATTACTGTGTCAAACGAGGAGGCAGCCAACCAAACTTACCATACATGGCATAATCAGGAGTATATTTACCCACACCAAGGAAAAGTCTCATTGTATTTATATGAGTAGGATAATCCCACAAAGATGCCGCCCAATACGCTATAACTGGCCATACTGTGCTTTCATACAGCTTCTAATATATTTTTTATAGAAAGCCATTTCTTGATTTAAACTTGGCTTAACAGTAACCCTATAACCCTTCCCGCATTGCAATATACTTTAAATTCTAGAAATTCGGTAAAAACACACACAAACAAAACACAGTGCCAAAGATTCGGTTGCCTGACTCAGCATAACCGTAATTATTTTCAGGCAAGTTAGCGTATACTATTACATGAAACGCCAGTAAATCATTAATAATGGATTATTTACCTACGCGTTTATGACTTATTCTTTAAAGTCAGTTGTCTTTTATCTCTTGTCGTTTTGCGGTATATTTAGCGCCGAGTTCACGTAAAATAATACATTTAAACATTAGGCTTTTGTTTAGGCAGCAATATTAATAATTGTCGATTTTACAACTTAAGCGATGTTAAAACAGAAGCTTGAACTAATGGAGATAAAGTGGGGGATAGTTGGGATTGTTGCTGTTGTGATTGGTTTAATTGTCTTGATTATAAGATCACGTTTCAGGAAAATTCCTGCTAAAAAGCTAAATGAAGATGTGACGACAGAGCCTGTAAAAGCTTCAAGAGAAACTGACTTTAATACATTGACAAAGCGTGAACGGAGAGCTTCTCTATCCAGGTAAATATCTTCTAAACAGAAAACAGAGTTTTTATTGTTCTTTTCTTAAATAAAAATGATAATGATGATCGCATAAGTGCAAAACAATATCAAATATTTTATCAGCTATCAATTTGTTTTATTCTCAAATACTAGACCATATTTCATCATTTAAAAATGCTTGAAGTTTTTGTTTAAATGTTTGTTAAAAAGACAAATATTTATCAAAAGAGGAACATATACTTTCTCGCCTAGACAAACACTTCAAGGATATCGCTTATTTGCCGTATATTGTTTAATGTTTGTTAATAATAATAAGTAGATTTGTGTTTAAGGATCTAATCAAATAGACTTAATAAATAACAATCGCATTAAATTGAAACGTTTCCACACATGTCCATGTTTCCAAAATTTGAAATTGAACAAATGCAACATGTTTGCCTACATGACATTTTTGAGTGGGGTTGGGATTTGATTGTTTCCTATTGTTTTGATTGGATTTTACCTTGAAACAAAACAGTAGAGAGCATATGGCGACTTCCAAGTTTTACTGGTGGAGTAAGACCTCAGGTGTCCCTCTGTGTATTATTTCAAGCTCGAGCGGGCACCTAAGTAGAACCAACAACGTTCCAAACCCTTAATTGAAAGATTCTTGAGGGGAACTTTAATGTCAAACACAGTCGTCAATTAACATGGCATAACAAACATTTTCATGATTTGCTTTTTATCAAAATTAACTGCATTCGGAACGGCTAGAACAATGAAGAGTACAATCTTTACATGGAGTCCAAAAATTTCTTTGTAAGTTAGCATTAACATTGTACTATGTTTTATGCTGAATAAACTTCGTATTCGTATTCAGATATAAATAAATAAATCTGTACTTCAAGGGTAACATGTATATTTGCCATTGTGTTAGGTATAATTACAAATCGCTCGAGCGTGGTTGAAAGTTATCATTTAGACATAAGTATATATGTACTTCAAAAGGGTAATTATAGAGGGTATATGCACCTTCTTTCGTGCAGTAACACATGCATGAGAGGGAGAGTCACTGAGTAGGATCACGAGGATTTAGTGAGAGGGAGGGTCACTGAGTAGGATGACGAGGATTAAGTGAGAGGGAGGGTCACTGAGTAGGATCACGAGGATTTAGTGAGAGGGAGGGTCACTGAGTAGGATCACGAGGATTTAGTGAGAGGGAGGGTCACTGAGTTGTGAACAAGAGCAGCAATGGCGCGTGCTCGTTAATTCATGTTTTAATCTTCGTAAATGTATGCCTGCGTGCGCCGTTTTAGGGTTTGACATATGATACAAGGTAATTCAACGCACTCTTTGTGATTATCATTAATAAGACAGTTATTTAGAATCGAATGCATATTTAATTTTCTTATATCTAAACATTTTCTCGCAATATATATGTTTGTCCGCCAGTTTGTCCGTTGGTAAGTATGCCAAGTAAGGACAGATAGACACAAACAGATATCTTTATTCACTACATATTCAATATAATCAGCATAGAACAATGAACAACACAATTATTATATGGCCAAAAATTACTTGTCAAATTTAGCATTAACATTTTACTATGTTTTATGCTTAATAAACTTCGTGATCGTATTCAGATATGAATAAATAAATCTGTACTTCGAGGGTAACATGTATATTTGCCATTGTGCTAGGTATAATTACAAACTGCCCGAGCGTAGTTGTTTATGACACTGAAATTTGAGAGGCCAATCTCCAATATACGAGTAGTTGTTAATGTAATTAATGTTCTAACAGAACTTAAATCTCCGTGTCGTATCATGTAGTATATCATGTTACACTTTACAATCTGAAATACCTTTATTTTCAATGTAGCATTTCAATATACATATGTAGCTATATAATATAATATATTATATTCTATTATGTATATATGCTAAATTGAAATATTTCAAATAAAAGCTACCCAAAAAAGGTTTATTGAAATGGGTTACTGCATACAATTCTCTTTTATTAGTTCATTGAATCTCCGTGTCATAGGACGCAGTATATCATGAAACACTTACTGGTTTTAAGATATAACCCATCATAAAAGAAAAAAGAGAAGAAAATATTGCCGAATAAATGAAGGTTAAATGGGGGTATTGCATACAATTCTCTCTTATTTGTTTAACTAAAGTGTCTAAATGACCATTATTATTATCACTTTTTATTACATGCTTTCAGTGGTTTGTAGAAATATATCAGTGAATTATAAAAGTGATATTTCACTGAAATTATTGATTTGATATTTTTCACTGTTTTGAATTTAAGCCCGTTACGTAGTTTCAGTGAAATTCCAGCGTGCATAGTACTGGAAACCAACCTAATGACGTGACGTCGTAAATGACGTCACTTTGTATTATTATTTCGTATCGATTTATTCAGTGAATAGACATAATTCTACACATACAATTTTATCACAGAAATCAACTTGCATATATATAAAAACACACAAATAAATGCACAAAAATAATTATAAGATTAATTAATAAGTATGTTCTATGTAACCCTAGGATTGCCCATTAAGCTAAAAGCTTATTTCCAATGGGGTCCATTTTCTGTAAAATTATTACACTAACTTACATAATAATAAATGAGTTATAAAGAAGTTAAAATTAATGACAATTTTCAATAATCAAGACACATTTTTCAATATAATAGATTTAGATTTTATTCCAAATACATGTGGGTATTATACCCATGAGCACACAGCATATATACAAACATATATACATACATAAACATAATATCAAGGTCATTAAACATATATAACATATATTTAGCATTTACTGTATATTTGAGTCATAAGTTTGCTTTAATATGAACAGAATAACATATTGCAGCAAGGTTTAAATGAAGCACAGGTTTTACATAATGATATCAATTAAGTAACATTACATTTACCTTCCTAGGTACTATAATTTACGAATATTCATCATTTGTTCTTAATTCAAACATTTTAAAGATAAACATTGATAATTTTCTTATAACATTTTCATTTTGAGATGTTAACAATTCAATAAATTTTGGTATATTTGGTTTTTTCCAATAATATTTATCTATGAGCTGTTTTCTCAAAACATTGTATTGTGGACATTCTAATAATACATGAAATTCATCTTCTAGTTTTAAGCAAATATTACATTTTCTTTCATTATAAGGAATTGCTTCAGGTTTATGCCATCTACCAGTTTCTACTTTTAATCTATGCGATGATGTCCTGAAACGTGATAAAGATTTCCTAAATTTTTCAATATTAACCATTGACAGATATGACTTAAAACCAAAATCACAAAATAATACATAACTTCTTGCTCTTGATGAATCTCTTAAAGTTGCATACCAATTTTGTATAAATGTATCTGTTAATCTTTGTTTTACTACTGCTAAAAATATATTTATATCACCAACGCCCTGATTAATCCATACTTCATTGAAACCTAAAGATTGTAACAAAATCATAACAGACTTAGCCCAGGACATTGAATTCGGTTTAAGTTCTAAATCTCTACACATAACATCATATACAACTTTGACATATTTTGTACTACTTAACTGAACAACTTTTAACCAGTATTTTATAACATTAATAGCTCTCATTGTTTTTAAAGATGTCCTTCCAAGTTCACCATAGATAAAATTGTTTTGTGTTTGTCTTTTAACTCCTAACAACTTCTTACAATACTTTAAATGAATGTTTTCTAATACATGACTATCAAGTAAACCCCATATTTGTGATCCATAGTTAAGAATTGGTAAAATAAGTTTATCAAATAAATCCAGTTTATGTTTAACTGACATACAAGGGAATCTTATCAGCTCTTTTTCAAGTTTATATAACGCCTTCAATGCTTGTCCAGAGAGTGTTTCAAAAGTCATATTAAAAGATCCACCAACAGAAAAAACAATGCCTAGATATGTAAACTTTTTAACTATTTCAATTGACTGACCTTTATAATAAAAATTCAAATTCTGTCTAAGTCTACCCCCTTTTTTAAAAATCAAAACCTTTGTCTTTGTACAGTTAACACTTAATTTCCACCTATCACAATATATTTCTAATAATCTTAATCCTTTTTGTAAGCCCTCCTCTGTTTCAGACATAATCACTATATCATCTGCATACAATAATAAAAATATCTTTAAAATACCTAAGTCAATACCTTCAAAACCATTTAACATAAAATATTCTTCTATATCATTTAAATACATAGAAAATAAAAACGGCGGAAGGGATTCGCCTTGTCTTACTCCCAAGTAACATACAAACTCTTCACTAATAGTATTATTGTATTTTACTCTTGATCTGACATTCTCATACATGGACCTAATAATATCTAACATTTTACCTCTCACTCCAAATTGAATTAATTTATACCAAATAACATCTCTTACCAAATAGTCAAAAGCTTTAGTGAAATCTACAAAAACAGCATACAACTTTTTATTATTATTTAATAAATGTGTTATAACACCATGTAATATAAAAACATTATCAATAGTGCTCATGTTTTTTCTGAAACATAATAAGACAAGTACATTGTACACAAACAAAATGAAATAAATTTCGTTTAAACTAAAACATATTGAGTACACATAAACATGTTTCAAAACCTTATCATAAGTTACACATCAATTTAATAATAAATAAACATATTATTCACTTGTTTATCATTTTCATTACTTAAAAAAAGTTTTACTTTCGTTTTAAATGTTTGGATATTGTCAATTGATCTAATGTTGTCTGGTAAAGAATTCCAATCTTTAATGGCATTGTAGAAAAATGTATTTTTAACATAAGAATCATTTTGAGGTAAAACAAAATTAAAATTACTGGATCTTAAATTGGATATTCTACAAACCTTAAACAATTCCTTTAAATAAGAAGGGCTTTTGTTGTAAAAAACTTTATGAATGTGGTTGAGTCTTAACTGTCTAACTCTATCATTGACATTTAATAATTTAAGATCGGACAGAACCTTATTTGTCACTGAAGTCCTAGGAGTGTAGTCTTTTATAAAGCGCACAACCTTATTTTGAGCTACTTGAAGTTTGTGCTTCAGTGACTTACTCAGTCCTTGGTACCAAGAAGATGAAGAATAATCAAAGTGACACAGCAAAAGGGCAGGGCGCGATTTTCCTTAAGTATTAGGTTAAACGTTTTTTGTTTTTGTTTTTTTTGTTTTTTGCATATAATAAAAAGAAACTTTGTTAAGTTGAGTGTAAGATCGAAATATATAGTTCACCTCGTGAATACCAAAAGTTTATATTTCAATCGCGGCTGCGCCACTCGTGAAATATACCTTTTGATGCTTATTCGTTGAAATATATTCCGATCTTACACTGAACTAAACAAATATCCTCTATATCATTATCATTAGTAGAAGCAGTAGTAGCAATGCAGACTTGTAATAGTAGTATAAATATTATCATTATTATTATTATTATTATCATTTTTATCTTTAATTACTTTTATTATTATTATTATTATCATTATTTTACAATAGGAAAGAATATCTTTCAGCGACTATATTTACGATGGGCCTGAGTCAGTGCAGGGTAGGAAAGCTGGAGATGTTGCGGGTGATGTGCATTCTGCAAAGTCTATATACAAATTGGATGAGCTTGAATTTGATGTACGTTTATTGTTTTACAATGTTTGTCAATGCTTATACAATGTTGGCATTAGGTAATAATTGAAATTATATTGCACGTTTTCTTCTTCCGTTAATCAATTTATTATCATAAAAATACAATTTTACCACTGTAGAGCATTCGTTTGCTAAGTAACACAAAGATAGTTTGACCTCTTTGAGGCAACACCTCACAACAAGGCTCTGTAGCGGATGCACTGTAAATGCTAAAAGTGTATTTTTCATTACCGATATTAAAATTGTATAAATTTATTTTGACCTTTTGCCTGCTGTGATATTATCCATCCATTTACAAATCAATTAATTTCTATCTGAATTGCAATCTATTCTCATTAAGCAAATATACGTTTGCAGGCGAACAAAATAAGTAGTTAAAAGATATATTTATAACATGATTTACGCAAAATAAGTGGTTAAAATAGATTGGATATTTTGGAAATTGTAAATATATGTACTCTTGATTATTACAGAAATTCCGTACGTTTGTTAATGCAGATGTTTTACAGAAAGAAATGAAAGAAGCTGGTCCTTTGCATGGTGTGAATAAGTTTATTCACGATTCACTTTCTACGTGGAATGAAATTGAACTTAATGTTGGTATTACTGGAAATGCTGGTGTTGGAAAGTCAAGTCTAATTAATGCGCTTCGGAAATTGAAACCATCTGACGAAGGTGCAGCCGCTGTTGACGTTGTTGAAACAACAACAAAAGCAAGTCGGTATTCACATCCAGATAATAAACATATAGTATTTTGGGATCTGCCTGGAGTCGGGACACAAAAATACAAAAGAGAAACATACCTTAAAGAAATGGATTTTGCAAGATTTGAAGTCGTAATAATTGTTTGCGCTAGTCGCTTCATGGAAAGTGATATGTGGCTGGGAAAGAAGCTTCGGGAGCTAAAAAAGAACATTCTGTTTGTTAGAACTAAGATTGACTTTGACATTTACAATGCACAACGAGACCATCCTGAAACATTCGACGAAACTAAATGCCTAACAAAGATAAGAAATAACGTATTAGAGAATATACATGATGGGGGATTACCAGATATTGTTAGTGGCGTCTACTTGGTTAGCTCCTCGGAAAGAACAAAGTACGACTTTCATGAATTAGATCAGGATCTAACAAGCATGCTGAGCATCAAAGGAAAGGCTATCAGTGCTTTAATTCAGAAAGCCGTTCAACAAGCTATAGGCAGAGATAGAGAATATTACAAAAATGAATTAAAAATTCTTAGGGCACTTTCAATTACATACGGATTTCTGCCATTACCAGTTCTTGACAAACGACTTGGCAATTGGTCTGTGTCATTCATGCGTAGATTTTGTCTTCGAAGATTTTGTGTTGATGAGATGTCACTTGACGTGATGGCAATTGAATTAAAAAAGCAACCTTCTGTTTTAAGGATCATTCTAAAAACCTATCAGAATGATGACTTCCATGTTCTTGCTACACAGAAGATAGAATCGGCCTTAGCAAATAAATACGTTGTTCCGATTCTTGGCTTCTTTCTTTCAGCACGCAACTTATATGCAGCGCTTGGAGAATGTTTGAAGGCAATGTGTGAAGCAGAAGACGAGCTAAAACTGGCAAACCTTCGGCTTGATCTCCTGGAGGATAATCTTAAACCGATGAAAACATAATATGATCAGAAAGATAGTATACGAATATTCAGTTTTCAAAATACCAGTACATTACAGACTTGATATTATTTTGCATTGAATACGGTAGGTTTAAGACAATGATGCAAGCAGCTGGCAATTTTATTGCACAGGTCAACAATAGGACAACATTATGTCACATATATGGAGAATTTGACATAAGTAAAGTTCTTGTTTACTAAAATACACCTAAAATATAAAATAAAATAAACAATTGAATCGTACTTTGATAAGACCTAATTTCAATCAATGTGTTTTTCTTATATCGCATGCCCAAAATCAAGACTCAAACTTTTACATATTCATTATTAAAAGTCCTAGTCATTTCTATCATATCGGAAATTATCACATTAAGCGTTTGTTTAGAAAATGGATATCAATTCTGAGTACATTGTTGTAGATAAATGCACGGTTCGAGTTAAAATGCTAAGGAATATATTCACGATTGCCGATAAGCCTGAGTGATTCATTACAAAGCGGGTAATATAACAACGTTTTGTTTCATGTCAAGTGGAACCGGGTTCAATGTTTTGCTCAGGGCAAAGTTCAAAGTGCAATAACTCCAAACTAAGGCTTTCTTTATGGATTCTGTATTTATCTATTTTAGGCAAGGCAGAATTACTGTTCTTTGCACTGCACTTCTACCCACTTAGTTTTTTCTTGATACATATTGTAGTACAATATAGGTTGGATATGGATTTTTTTCACTCGGAAATTGAAAACCATGCTAGCACGGGCAACTTAAGTACTTTCTTTGGAATTGTGAGATGCAAACGAGGCAATAGATAAAATTGAATCAAGTAAAGATTTCTACCGATCATCACTGGTGCAAACTTGTTTCGTTTTTATAAAGTATGAATAAATGATAATCCTATTTGCTATTATTTTTAAACCTTGCAAAGGAAGAATGTTTCCCTTTTTCTAGTTCTCCTTTTCATCTCAAATTTAATCGAAATTAGCCCGATAACAGTGGCGTTAGAAAAAAAAGCTATTCGACATTTTAATGAATTATCATGGTGCACAAAAATTTAATTTAGCATTTTCGCTATCGATTTGCAAAAACAGGACTCCATTATTACATTCCATGCAAAGGAACAAGTCAATGGCAATTAATGACACGCGAACGTTTCTACAACGGCCGACACAGTCAACGAAATGTGTTGTTCGAAGACAAACAGTCATGTTTAAAGATGTGAAAAAATAAAATAGCCTTTAAGATGATAAGACATCTTTGTATAGGATTTTAGATTAAAAAATATAAATCCTCAACTCTGAAAAACTATAGAAAAGTTCGCATATTAAATGCCGGTAAAAATCATTATTCATGAGAGTTTTATAAAAGACTGAATTGTGAGAAATCGAAAAAGAATTTAACATCCGTTGAGTCTATATTTTACATCAGCGAGAGCGCCGAGTTTATTACAACGAACTTGTTGCTAAGGAAGTCACTGGTTGCTATTGAAAGTTACTGGTTGCCATGAGAAGTCAATGGTTACTTTGGAAAGTCAATGGTTGTTATTGAAAATCAAAAGATGCTTTAGAAAAACACTGATTGATATCTAAAGTCAATGGTTGTTATGGAAGATCAATGGTTGTCATGCAAATCACTGGATGGAAAAGGAAGTCAATGATTGTTATGCAAGACACTGGTTGTTAACGAAAGTCAATTGTTGCTATATCAATTACTGACTGCTACGGAAAGTCAATAAATGCACTGGAATCCGATCTGTTGGAATGTTTGCAGACTGACCTAATAAGCGCAATGATCTAAAAAAAAAAGGCCCGCAGTGCTGTGTATTATTTCTGAAATAATGAAAACCAATCACATCTTTGGCGGGAACAATTTTGAGTCCAATGTCATAATTTGAACAACCTTGTTAGAGACCCATTAGGCATACTTTTGAGCTCTGGCATTTGTGGTTTAAAAGAAGTTATTTTTACACTATTTAATATAATTTCATACATTGAATGAAAATACATGACCCCTCCCCACAGGCGGGTCCAATTATGTCTACAGGGCTATAATGTCATCATGCATAGAAATTGCGCTTTTGGAGAAGACGATTTTTAAATCTGTCTTTTAGCTTCTGTGACCTAAATACGGACAAGAACCATTTGAACACACTTGGTAAATGTTCATGCAATGAACATTTGTCACATTTCGAACTGGTGCTCGGGAACAAAAGATACTACAGTTTCCATTATCTTTATGAACAGACTTAACAAGAACTGTCCGCGGACAACGCGCTCCATCTTTCTTGATAGTTAAATAAAAGCAATATAGAACAAGAGTGCTATGATGGCCCTGAGTCGCTCACCAGAAACAACTGATTTTCAGTGTTGGAAATTATCCATTGTCAATATTTTCTAATATTAAATTTGAGCATAGAATATTTTTAAACAATAATTTGAAGAAATGCCATGACCTGGGGTATTTAAACTTTAGCTTAAACGGGGCCAATCAAATTAATATGAGCAAACTTGATAAAAGACTACCCAAGAATGCTACGACAATGTTTGGTGATCATCCGTCTATTAGTTCTGTAGAAATAGACGTTTAAAGATATTTCTATTTTTAGCTTTATCGGCCCCTTAAAGGGGCGAATCAAATTAATATGAGCAAACTTGATAAAAGACTACCTAAGAATGCTACAGACAAAGTGTGGTGATCTTCCATCAATTAGTTCTGTAGAAGATGTCTAAAGGTTTTTTTCTATTTTTAACTCTAGAGACCACTAAAAGGGGCCAATCAAATTAATATGAGCAAACTTGATAAAAGACTACCCAAGAATGCTACAGACAAAGTTAGGTGATCATCCTTCAATAAGTTCTGTAGAAATAGATGTTTAAAGGTGTTTCTATTTTTATCTTAAGCGGCCCCTAAAAGGGGTCAATCATTTTAATAATGGGCAAACTTGATAAAAGACTACCCAAGAATGCTACAGACAAAGTTTGGTGATCATCTATAAATTAGTTCTGTAGAAGAAGTTGTTTAAAGGTTTTTCTATTTTTAACTCTGTTGACCCCTAAAAGGGCCCAATTGAAATGACATGATCAAGTTCAAGTGTGACTGTCACAAGGATGCTACAGACCAAATTTGAAGTAAAGCTGCCAAGCAGTTTCAGAGAAGAAGACGATTGTTGACGCATCACGACGGACGCCGAAACATCCTCCTTTGATACTAATAGCTCACCCTGAACCTTCGGTTCTGGTGAGCTAAAAAGAGCCAAGAACTTTGCCAAAATAATTGTTGGATTATCTCTTCTTTTGAAATGGTGTCATGAATTATGACCACAAACATGCATATTAAGTTTGAAATGAGAATCTTTTACATTTTCTCAAAAAAAGGACCATAAAGAAAAGGTTAACAAGCAAATTCGTTGAATTTATATCCCCCGCCGAGTACTGGTTATTATTAACACAACAACTGAAGACATAAGGCTTTATTTATATATTAATCATGGCATAAACAGTAATATTCTTTGAACCTGATAAATATTCAGGGAAATAACAGAGCCATAACTTTGTGTTAAATAGTAATATCTGGAAATGCCAATGAGATGTATGCATACTACATAACTAATCAAGGGCCATAAATCTGAGTTATAAGTATCTGACCGGAACAAGGCGACTATATGCACATCTCCTCTTAGTATCCCATAAAGTTTCATTGAATTCCAGCCAGTAGTTACAGAGAAGTAGCACGGAAACGATTATTGCTCTGGTTGTATACTGCCTAAGTTATCAAGGGTCATAACTCTAAGTTAAAATGTCTGACCCGAACAAGGCGACAATATGCGCATGTCCTCTTCGTATTGAAGGTTCAAATAAAGTTTCATTGAATTCCAGCCAGTAGTTGCAGAGAAGTAATGAGGAAACGAATATTTTTCTATATGGATACTGCATAACTAATCAAGGGCCATAACTCTGAGTTAAAGTGTCTGACCCCAACAAGGCAATGATATGCGCATCTTCTCTTGGTATTGAAGGTTCCCATAAAGTTTCATTGAATTCCAGCCAGTAGTTGCAGAGAAGTAGCGCGGTAACGATTTTTTCTCTATATGCATACTGCATAACTAATCAAGGGCCATAACTCTGAGTTAAAGTGTCTGACCGGAACAAGGCGACGATATGCGCATCTCCTCTTGGTATTGAAGGTTCCCATAAAGTTTCATTGAATTCCAGCCAGTAGTTGCAGAGAAGTAGCGCGGAAACAATTTTTTCTCTATATGCATACTGCATAACTAATCAAGGGCCATTACTCTGGGTTAAAGAGTCTGACCAGAAAAAGCCAACGATATGCGCATCTCCTCTTGGTATTGAAGGTTCCCATAAAGTTTTGTTGAATTCCAGCCAGTAGTTGCAGAGAACTACTCCGGAAAAGATTTTTACTCCATATGCATATTGCATAACTAATCAAGGGCCATAACTCTGAGTTAAAGTGTCTGACCGGAACAAGCCGACGATATGCGCATCTCCTCTTGGTATTGAAGGTTCCCATAAAGTTTCGTTGAATTCCAGCCACTAGTTGCAGAGAAGTTAGTGCGGAAACGATTTTTACTCTATATGCATTCTGCATAACTAATCAAGGGCCATAACTCTGAGTTAAAAGGTCTGACCGGAACAAGCCGACGATATGCGCATCTCCTCTTGATATTGATGATTCCCATAAAGTTTCGTTGAATTCCAGCCAGTAGTTGCAGAGAACTACTCCGGAAACGAAATTTGGACGGACGGATGGACGGAAGGACGGACAACGCCAAAACTAAATCCCCCTCGGGGGATAACAAACGCCGATTTCGCCGGCATCGAAAAGTGGAGCTAATAAAACCGTGTCTTCGATTTTCAATTAGACTTTATTTGTTTTTGCTGCTGTTCTTGTTGTTTTTTCAGGATCATTTTTGAAGAAAAAAATCTATGTTTTTGCATTGAACTTAAAGCAAAGCAGATCATTCAATCTAGGGTCAATACACAAAGAAACAAACATGATTTGTGAAGTTTTACTACATTATATAATTGCAGAAATACACTGGCACAATTTCTACAGATGTTACTTCCACCTTAACAGTATCAAAATGAACAACACATTTAACATAAAATTATACAGTTAAGTAAAGTAAAATCTAGTAAAATTTCAAGTAATTTTCGGCATTGTCTATTATAAAAAGAACATGAAATGAAGGTTTCTATCATAACAGGCTTGGTCATTCACAATAACTCAAAAGAAAAAAGATTTCACAAAATATATTGCATACAGTTCTGAATTTCTAAACTTATTTTTGAAACTAAATTCTTTAAAGAAAAATTACAATAAATGGAAACCTTGGGATTTGATGACAATACAGAAATATTTCAAATATTGCTTTCAAAATGTGAACACAAACTTACTGAAAATGTTGAATTTAAGTGAGTCCAAACACAGAAAAAAAACTTACAATCTAATATGGTTTTTGATTTATAGATTTTGTTTAAAGCAGCATGCCTCCACATTCATGCTTATTTTCATGAAAATTTTGAATATATATTTAAAAGTAAAATATTGTGATGTGAACAAAGAAGGTAATTAACATATTGCAAACGGAACTTACAATCCACATAAATTACCAAAACTAGGTTAATATATGCTTCCTGAAAAGCCCTTAGGCCCCTTACTGTGTTGGTCACGTAGTAGAAATATGCAGGTAAATACTGGAAAATCAGTCATTAATTGCACAAAATAGTACAATATTACTTGAATCTTGAATCATTTTATTTTTCTTAAAATCATACTACATTTTTTACATGTTTGCTTTCCTTGAAATATTTTGGCTCATCTGGAGGCATGCAGCTTTTAAAAAAAAAAATTCAGTGACAAACTAAAACATACACCAGTGTAAAGTATACTACATGAATATTGCAGCTAGGTCTTCTTAAACAACCAAAATTATATATAAAAAGAGAAGATAATATACAGTGATAGAATGTAAAAAAATAGTTTATGGAATGTATACAAGATTATGAAGATGGGTATAGAGATATGTATATATAATTTCATAAAACCATGAACTTTATTTACAATGAATGAGCATGTACAAATTATTTGAGCCGCGTCATGACAAAACCAATGTAATGCATTTGCGACAGGCATGGACAGCCTTGTTATAGGGTTTGTAAGCGAACAGCATGAATCCTGATCAGACTGCGCAGGCTGCTCTGGATCCATGCTGGTCGCAAACGCATTACGTTGGTTTTGTCGTGACGCGGCTCATATTTCTCTAACAGCTGGATATGTACAATGAAGATTATGTTATGACCATGTAAAAAAACTAAGCTATCACATTACATATAAAACATTATCTGGCAAGCAAAGTTTTCAAACAAAATAAAAGTTATCATTATGATAAAATACATCTAAATATGACCAGACTGACCAGCAAAAGTTTATGTACAGCATGACCAATATGTACAGGCTTCCATCTTGAATGAAAATAGTGTAAAACATGAACTTCTAGCACAAAGAATATTTTCATATGATAGCTTTAATCAAACAATTTGTGTCTAAAATATACCAAGGTTTCTCTTTTAGCTCTTGTAGAAGAAAAAAAACTACTAAACCCGGAGTTGCATTTTGTTTCATTCTTGCATTATAAGGAACCTTATTTGGGAATAAAGGGTATTTTGTTCAACTGATGCTGTAAACCGAACCATCAATCTTCTACAAGCTAGCGGGATAGCTGCCTCACTACTAAAACCATTTACTTTGAAAAGATTCAAACCTGCAAGGATGAAAGGGCAAGTCAGTGACCTTACCCACCCCCAGTCCCTACCAACTATACCCTTTACATGTACAAAACCTAAGACCAGTACATGATTCTAGATCTGTATTTAGATATATACTATGAGCTAGCAAATATTGAAACTACTAAAAATAATATGTTACGATAACGAAGCTTCAGTCAAGTATAGCTTTCCGCAATATTTCAACTAAGATTTATGCTTCATTGCCAACTTGAATGGAAACTTAGACATATTTATCTAAATTAAAAAGGTACTTTTCTATTCCTACACAACAAAGCTGATATAGGTACCTTAATATTCTCTAAACAAAGGTTAACCTAACCAAATTATAAAATATAACATTATAATGCTGCTCATTTACCTACACATACCGAAAAACTTCTAACACCCCATTCCTATTAATGTCAAAATATAAAATATTCAGGATGTAAACTCTTAATTTATACAGAATTTCATGAATCAACTCTTGCCATTTCAACCATTTTTTACAACAGAAAACCTTTAAAGTTGCTAAAACAGTCAAGAAAAACACATTTTCATCAGTTTTTGTGTAGGTTTACTATTCTTATGAAAATATAATTATCATTTGAATCATATAACTTTTGTTTATGTAACTTGTCACTTTTGACAATTATTGATTGAAAGAACAATAGATTTGACATTTATTGCGGTTGTTTTTGGGGGAGACATTTATTTTTACAGGTAAGTTGCAGATACAAATATTATATAACAATGGAATAAATATATAATACATTAGTAAAGCATTAAGATATATGGCACAATTACTCAAAAAACCATTCAAATATCAATTAAAAATCAATTAACTTATCTATACTTATCTATACATTTATAATGTTAGTAATGAAAATGTCAATTAATCCATTCATTGCCTGTAGCTATATTAATTTTTCACTTCGGTGTTTCTTTAACAAATTATTAATATAAAAGGATTTTATCATATTGTAAGATATTTTTTAAAGTATACTAATTTTGCAATTTCATCATTCTATAGATAATAAGATGTTTAGTCCAGAGGCAAAATTATGCATGTCATTTAAAATTCTTTGGTTCCTTAATAACTCAATTATTAATCAAATTAATTTACAAAATTAATTAACATAAGAAATGATACAACTATAATAAATGTATTTTCAGATGCGAGTACTGATTTTCATATATTTTAACAGACATTTTTTATACTGGACTGTTGTATATTTATTGTGGTACTTCTAAAACAAAACACCTAAATATATCATGCACCAAGTATACAAACATATATACAAAACATTTAAATTAAAAACATGATAAGGCAATTTTTAATTTCTCTTAATTGTATGGTTGATTAATTAATTAATTAATTAACTTACTCATTTATTTTTGCCTTCTCCAGCTTTTTTTTATATTGACAAACTTATATATTTATTTCAGTCAACCTTAAATTTTCAGTAAGTAACGGTTTATCAAATTATGTAAATTCAAAATCAAATATAAATTTTTTGATTTTTCTTTCTTTTTTTAAATAATTTTTTTTTGGTCATTTTTGGCTTTAATTCAAAACAGCACATTTAGCGATAACAGTTAATTTTTCAAACCATCTACTGAGACAGCTTGTTATTTTAGGTAATAAATAAAATGCACCAGGTGAAAAAAAAATTACAAATTTATGTAAGTGAGCTTTTGCTAAGCAATACGAGCATGAACAGAAATTACTATGTACAGTTGAAACTCAGGTATTTGAAGATTCATTATAAAACACTTTGATAGATAGTAGGGAATGCAACACTTTTCAGTCAATTCCACTTGTATTGATATCTCAATATCAATATAAAAATAATATACGAGTATAATTATGTGCTGTATTCTTATTTGTTGTTTTAATTCAATTTTTTTATACAGTACTTAAACAAAGAGTATGGTATTACACTTTATGTACATAGGAATTATTTTATGATTATTCTGTTAACATGAAATATTTTGTGTCTACCTTAAGCACACTTTAAAAGATCTACAGTAAAAATGCAAGTAAGGGTCATTTTTAATACTTTGACTTTTATAACTTAATCATATTTATATAAACTTTCCTTTCAAGAATATTTACATTTAAATAAAATTAAATTGCCTGTATGAGTTTTCAAAAGGCTAAATATAAATATGGTCACAAATTTTGTAAAAATAATTGAAATAATGTATATTTAATCTATTCTGTAATTTTGATTAAATGAATAAAACACTTTATTTAATTTTATCCATGAAATATGGTGCTATATCAGTCAAATATATTTCATATTTTTTAAAAATAAATATGAAATATAAATATGAAAGTGGGCAAAACTCATAACTCATATTTATTTTAAGGGACTTCTTTTGCCATTTTGTTTAAAAAATCTGATAAATACAAAACATTTTTTTGTTGAATTTTGTTTTGAAAACTATCTAGAATGATAGAAAATGGTCCAACTAAGAAAATAAATCCGAACACAAATATCTTTAATTCAGCCATTAACGCTGTACAGACGTTCAAAGAGTTGTTTACGTGACGTCACAATGTAGCGCCAAATATCGCGTGCAGCAATATATTACTGCACGTTGTACAGTTGCAGTTCCGTAGCAAGCAAGGGGATTCGTCACCATTTTCTTTGATAATGAAATTAAATAAAAAGGTTATTTTTTCGTTTTTCGTGAAATATGGTATATATTTTCACTCAACATGATAAAATGCTACATATTTTCACTCGCCGTCCCGGCTCGTGAAAATATGTGGCATTTTATCATGTTTCGTGAAAATATATTCCATATTTCTCTCAAACGAAAAAATATCCTCTTATTATTACTTTATTTATAAGAAAATATAAAAAAATAATATTATGATAAAATTCAAGTTTTAAACTTTACATAATTTAACCAATAACATCATTTGATATAACCAAAAAGAATCAAAAACTTCTCTTTTAAACACATTAGTTCCATATTTCAACATTTGACATTTTCCTTTTAAAACAATAATTTATTATCAACTCTTGAAATATTCTCTTATTGACTAGAAACTACTTTTACTGAAATATGAAAAGAAAGTATACCACATTGTTCTAACAAGAATCATTTTATATACACTAACAAGAAGTATATACAATAACAAGGAAAGCATTTCTCTTTACTGTTTAGACTGTCATTAAATCTTATAAATCAAATGGGAAAATACCCTCTATAGAAACATAAATCTTCGCATAATATAATTGTCTCTGGGCATTTATTTAGAGTAAAAACAGTCCCATTTATAAGAGTAATTACAGTCATATATATTTTATGAATATTTAACATGACACCCTGTTTCATTTGATGCAATAGAATATATGGGAAAATGTAGCCTCACTTTAAATTGTTTTTCTGCTTTCATATACTATGACTGAGCATTTTGAAAATAACAAATGATTATCATTCTACCTTATTTTAAGGGTGAGATAACTGAGATGGAAAGTGATATGAACCAAAATCACACACTTATTGCTGAACTCACAAAAAGTGAAAATGTTGCAAACTTGATATGAATGTCTTGTTCTTGGGTGGCAGTGATAAATGCATTTTAACAAGCACATTCAATTCTAGGAAATGTTTTACAGTTCATTTTACTTCATATTTAACTATGCATAGTAGCATGTAATCATTTTGAACTTTACTCAAGAAACATTTGATAAGAATATCCATATTATAAATTTCTGTTGTTTTTATCAATATTTGAAACACACATAAAAATGTGTCCATATCAGACTAATTCTCTTAAAAACATTGTTAAAATTGATAGTATTATCATCATACTAATAATTTAAAATTCAAACACTGTCTAAAACTTACTGGCATTGTCAGATATAGAGACAGACGAAGAGTTGTACATTATTGTCCTAACCAGAAGATTGAATAAAAAACAGTTATATTATTAAAATAAAAAAATACAATGATATAAAAGTAGATAATGATAAATTATAAAATGTTTACCTAATAAAACAAAACACGTGAATATTACTACCTCAAGTAATTTTCACTACAATTTGCATGCATTTGATAAAAACAATTGCAGACTTGTTAAAATATAAAGTAAAAATGTACTTATATCAGATAAAAATTTTCATATTTAACCTTAAAAGGTTCATTTTTTAGCATCTTTGTAGATTAGAAAGGTGTATACTTAAATTCCAATAACACAACTTAAATGACTTCATTTCAGCTTCATTTTAACAAATTAATTTGTAATCAGGATACTCTCTCCATTGATCTAGAAAATGACATAAGTACAAAATAATTAGGTTTCAAAATGAATTAAATAAAAAATAATACATGTATCAAATATAAAGACATGCAATCAAAGCATAACTCTAAAAACAAGTTTTTAAATCATATAAAAAATAGATTTTGATTTTGGAATATCTATTTTAACAAATAGGAATGCTTAACATAGTAACATTTTTTGGAATGCAACAGCACAATAATTGTTGTCATAGGAATGTTAAATATACAATGTATCTTTCAACAAGGAAGAATTCACTGAATTTAACTACAAATATTTCAATGTATTTTAACAAGAAATACTTCAATGTATTTTAACTAGAAATACTTAAATGTATTTCAATAATAAACAGTTCAAAGTATTTCAAATAGAAATTATTCAATGTTTTTTTTTTCAAGCATCAATTTCTCTAGATGCATTTCCACTCTTTAATGTATCTTCCTTGAAGCAAGAAATAATTTCAATGTATTTCAAGCAGGAATAAATTCAATGTAATGTAACCAAATGATATTCAAACAGCAAAACAAAATACTGCTACACAATGTTTGAAATGACTGTAATACCAAATTTTCTGATTAATAAGTTGTAACAATCCCAATGATTCAACCTTAGATTTATCCAGCTATAGTTTTAAGATGGTGGAGATTCATTGAGAAATGAACAATAATTGTGTGTATGGTTAGAGAAATATAGATTTAATCTCAAAAACTGAGAAAATTTGACAGAAAATGGAGGGGCTTGTATAATCTTAAATTTAGAAGCTATGCATAGATGTAAATTATAAAATCTTAACAGTATTATGTGGTATTACTGGTTATATCATTTTATCATAATTACTATACAATTGCAGAGGATTACTATACAGAGGGTGTTTACTTTAGCAAACAATAGATTTATGATAAATAACATTTTACTATCAGTATTTAACTTAGTTTTTAAGACGGCAGAAATTAAAGCATTACTCTAATGTAACACATCTAATTGCTTTCAAGAAATCATAAGAGAACCAATTCTGTCACAATAGTAACATTTTAATTTTCTTTCCCAGACAAAATGCTATTTGCACCACTTTCCCATAGCAAAAAAGCAAAAATAACATTTTTTTCAAACTTTTATCATTGTTTTTAAAAAGACATTTTAATTTTAAACAAAACTTGTTCCTTTAAATTCTCCTCTTATCAAAAAGACATCAAAATTAACAATTTATTTGGTATCTAGCATTTATAAATGTAAGAATAAACAACTTTTTTAAAAGTTAAAGAGTATAAAAACATTAACCCTACCTACAAAATATAGTTTAATTATCTACAATTAAAACAATATAATTTTATTAAAAATGTTTTAATAAAACTAACATTAAAAAATATTTGGTTAGAATAATTTAACTTTGTCATAGAATTTTACATCCTATTAAAGGCCCATGATTGTTTAGGGCACAGGTTTCTTGTCCAATGTTTTACCTCCCTTTTAAAGTTTAAGAAATATACAAATATAGTTATGATACATTTATGTGCAATATTTATTTCTTTTGTAGTGTATCTAGTAAAAAAAAATATATTTAATTCAAATGCCAATAAAAAGTTTCAATATTATTGAAAGGAAAATCAGGACATTTACCTGCAACTTTACAACAAAATTTTACAGCTTCTAAAAAAATCTTGCATTGATAATTTCAAAACATAAGGTACTGATAAGCTGTTAAAAAAATCGACACACAATGTATAAAACAAAACAAACATGAAAAATAATTCACAACTCATTTCCTGATGGACATAATTATTAAACAAATATGTTTAAACATTACAAAAATGATTTAAAATGCATAGAACTATTTCTTCATTCACTAAATGCAAATTTGCAGGGAAAGTTACTTTTATTTTCTTAAATCACATGTTTATTGTTCAAAATTAGGCCATCCTTAAAATTGTGTTTGTTTGCCACTTCTGATCCTTACAGTTTTATATGGTCAGGAGGTCTAGGAAAACCTGTTTCCTCTATTTTTTTCTGTCATACCTGTGCACAATGATAGCAAAAAAAAGTTTGATTTTAGACCTTAGACTATAGATTTATTATAATCTATTTAGACTTGTTACGAAAACTGTATTTCAACATTTTCTCAGTTGTCTCCCTGGACTTAAAATTGACTTGACATGTGACCTTAGGTAAGGTATTGTACCGACAAAATAAATAAAGGTCATAATTCCAGAGAAAAGAGACAGTTATATAAATCAACAGTCCAATTGACAGTCAGTTCTAACCCTGAGTTGTACCTAAATGTAGTACCCTGTACCCCACCCCAAATTCCTAAAACAAAAACATTTTCAGATATGGATGATCAATACAGTTTTTGCCTTTTTTATGTGAATGTCATCACAAAGTCTGTGTACCTAACTAAGCTATCAGTCAATAAAATCTCAATACTAATATTGATCAAACCTCTTTTGTATATATTAAACATGAAGTCTGCAAAAAAAGGTTGTAACAATAGCTTATAGCAAATCATAACACAGTAATTTGTACAAAATCATTTCTCTAACTAGTTATTCAAAAATAATTTAATCTTAAATTATTAAAAATTAAATACAGCACTGATTCCCTAAATTTTAATCAAAGAATTGATTTTTCACCTTATGTACATTGCTTTCACTCAGAAAATATTATTTACACTAGACAACACTTTCAGTTCTGTTATTTTTCACTTGCTGAGCTTGTGTTGGGGCTGGTTTTGCTGGTTCTGTCATGGTTTTAAGCTGATCCCAGGATGACTGTTTTCTCATAGCATTGTCCTGTCGACCAGCTGGTATGTTCACAGGTCTGAAATTTGCATTTTCATAGTCTTGAGGTTGCCCACCATTTACAGCATTTTCATAACTGTCTACGCTGTTTGTTTGTGGGGGCGGAGCTTGCATCTGATTTATAACCGGTTGTATAGGTCGGTAGAACTGGTGCATGTTATATGCTGGAGGCTGAAAAGAAGGTCCGTTTCCTTGCATACTAGCAGGATTGTTTGTGAACACTGAGCTAGCGATGGAACCAGTCTCTGTTTCATCGTCTCTTTTATACTCACCATCTGTCATTTCACATAATTTTTCCCAGTTTGACTTTCTCGGTTGTCTAGGCGCTGCTTGATTCGGTGGAGGCCGTGGTGGCATCATTTGCTGAGGTGGAAGCTGCTGCTGTGATGGGGCAGGATATCCTTGGTAACCCTGTGGTACACCTTGCATAGGGTATTGGTATCCTGCAGGCACTCCTGGCTGCATGGGGTAACCAGGTTGAGCCATCATGGGATATCCTGGCTGAGGAGGGTATGGATGAGGAGCAAAGCCCTCTGATTGTGGGTAGTATGGGTTTTTAGGATCAGCCAGGTTTTCTGTTGAACCACTGGTAACAGTTTCATCAAGATTTGTAGCTGCACTGGTAGATTTCCTGGGTCTGGGTTTTGGTTTAGGTTTGGGCTTTTCCAACTCCTCTGTATGTAGCATATCAGGCACACTTTTTGAGCGTTTTGTTCCAGTTTTCCCTTTCTCCTTCCCTACTTCATCCAACTTCTCAGTTGACTTTGTCTTCTTCTTTTTCTCTTTCTTAGCAGTCTGTGTAGCTGATGAAGACAAACTTTTTGATCTCCTTTTCTTTTTCACCAAACGTTTAGATTCGAAAATAACAGAATCTTCAATTCCAGTCTGCGTTGCTGTTTCACGCAGGGTTTGTGTCGCTATTTCCTTAACACGACGACCAAGATCATTCTCAGATCTATACATTCGGTCACGATCTCTCCGAGACAGTGGTTTCTCATAACCATCAAAATCACTTTCATCAGAATAAAATTCATCATCATAGCCTCTTGTATGGCGACCAATAGAAATGTCATCTCTAACATGTGATGCTACCGATTCCGCGTATGAGCAGTTTGAGCCTTTTCTTCTCCGTCTTCTATCATACAGTGAAGATCGTGAAGAGTAAAGAGACGTCTTTGATGTAGACCTTTTCAAATCTGTAAAAATTTAATTATTCTAAATTCATCAGAACTGATTAGCAAGAACAATACGTTCTAAAGATATATTTCTTTAATACATTTTTATAGTTTTAAAATTTGTATGCACTTTTAAAATATAGAATTACATGAATACTTAAATTTCAAAATTAAGAAAAAGGAAATAACAATTGACCATTCTCATCTTCATATAAATATCCTTGCTACATTTCAATCTTGTCTTTTTTATTATCTTTGCATATGTAATTTTACCTAATTTCAGAATTGTCTTTTTTATCATTTATGTAAATATATTTAATTATTTAAAGCTATTTGCTCAAAGCTCATAAGACGCATGTATTTACCCAAATAAATTACATATATCTTTCTTACTAACATTGTAGGCAAAACAAATAGATAAACTAAAGACACAAATTTTAATGAGCTAAATCAATGGACTTACTACTTGGTAGATCAAGATCTTCAAATGAACCATACATAGAGGGTGTTGTTGGGCGTGAGTCAAGATGATCTGCACTCCGCCCCCTCCGATGGCTAAATCCTCGACCTACCAATACATGCATAAATGTTACAACGAAATCTTGATACTTTGAAATATGTCAATCTTATTTTTCGGGTTGTGTTTTAAGTCACAGACACTGTAAAGTTCATAATGACAACTTTCAAAACTACCGATTGTCAAAATAAACCTCAGGTATCCCTTTGTACTTGAGTAGGCATGAACAAATTTTTACTTCTCCAGAAAAATTCCACATTATATGATAAAAATGTTTTAGAACAACTGTTTCTGATAAAATTTATGCTTTTAACTGATTGAAACAACGTGTGCATCATATACGAGGGTTGTCCCAATATTCTGTGACAAGATTGTTTAAAAGCTAACTAAAATAGGTACGAATTTGATATTTTAAAATGTTATAAACCCATATAATTGAAACATTTTCACAAACTAACATAGAAAAATATCAACAATCAACAAACATATGCCGTAAATCCATGGCAACTATCTGAATCGCGGCGCACGTCAAACGTCAAAGACGGCGTTAAATCTATATAAGGCGACTTTCTTAAATACTCTCAATGGCTTTCAACGCAAAAATGGTGCAGCTTTACCCATAAATCGCCAATTACAGACTTAAATCATATGTGGTTGTTAAAGTCTGTTGAATGTTTGGATGGCTTACATTAATTTTTGCTTCATGCAAACATCCGGTCTGGTTGCACCTGCTTTTAGCTGTAGGAAATAGGCGACGGAGTCCGGTCTTCCTATTCATGCTTTCCTTATTTTTGCTTTTTGTAGCGCAGAACTCTGGTTCCGTTCATGCCTTTAGTACACAAATGCTAAGGATATGTTGCTAAACTGTTCTATTTGGTGTATATTTGTTGAAAATCGTAACATGTGTCATCTCGAAATAGTCACGTAACCTGAGTGACCTGCATTGTACACAATGGAGTGACCTGTTCTCTGCGCCGCAAATTCTTCAAACGTCGCCATTTTAACTTTCTTATTTTCTATGAGATATTTTCATTTATCCGTAGCCTGTTTGTTTCTTAAGTTATTTAACTAAAATTTTCTGAGATGATGTAAATATAGCAGCAGAGGAAGTCAACTTGACATCGTGCAGACACATCATCAGATATTTGAAATATATGTAATTACTTTTAGCCTATTCATAACAAAATATAAATTATTTGACGTGCGCCGGCAACTCAATCCAATGTCGTTAATACTGAAAATTTCTTAGTAACTAGAGTAAATATTTTGTAAATGATTTGTTGTAATGTTAAATAATAAACTTACCGGTTATATGTGTGAAATATTATCTATTGGCGTTAAAAATAAACCGTCTATAAAATTTGTCACAGACAACCCTCGTATATAGTGTAAAAAGTATATCAAAGTAATTCAATTCATATAAATCTGCACATAAAAGTTAAATACCTGAACTTTTCCCTGGCACTCTTGGTGATTTTCTTCCATTTGGCCTCTTACTATATCTGCCAGAACCCATTTTTTCAAATGGATCATTCTGGTCTCTGTTATTTTCCAGGAATCTGTCTCTTTGATTCCTTGGAGCAGGCTCATTATCTAGCATCTGTCCGGCGGACGCTATCCTATCCCTCCCAGACCTCGGACTCGCCTTCAGCTCAGGGTCCAACGTACTTGAAACTGACTGTGTTTGTTTCTTACGACCTTTTGGACCTTTCCTGTCAGGCCTCAGAGAATGTGTTGTATCCGTTTTCTTTTTCTCTCCGCCACTTTTTGGGACAGCTACTTCCGTAGATGAAGCAGTACTGTTATCATCGTTCATACGTCTACGATCTATCTCACCAAGTTCGTCTGATGAAAATGATGAACTCCTTGGTTGTCGACCGATAGCGGCAAGTTTTTGTTTCTTTTCTCTCTTTGGGGATCGCGATGCAGGAACAGGTTGCATAGATGGGCGTGAAATATTTTCTTGTGATGATGGAGGAGTGGGCGCATTCCCAAATCGCTCAAATGAAGATGTCGAAGAAATTCTTTTGGCTCTCTCAGTAGCGTCTCTTTCATTTTCTTTGAATGAGTTTCTGAATTTAGGATTTGAGTGCAGAGCATTCAACACAGAATTATTCTGTCTACCTTCAGTAGTCTTTTCCTTATTCGGTTCATAATTATTTCCCCTAAAATCACTTTTGTTTCCGGTGTTCATTAAAATGTCCGGTCTAGGGGGAGGAGGAGCAACCGGAATATCAGATGAACTTTTATTCCGTCCAAATCCTGTATGCCCGTTTTTTCTACTTGAGTCAGTTTTCTCATCACTACTATCAGAAGGAGCTAATAATTTTTTCTTTGACATAGGTGATCCCTTCATACTTTCATTAGTATATCCAACACTTACACTGTTTGACTGATTTTCAAACTCTTCCCTTGACTTGTGCATAATGAATGGCTGACGATTAGCACGATATTTCCTAAAGCAGCAGATGCCTACACATGATGCGATCAAAATGACTCCAAATATAGAACCAACGATACCTATAACCATTCCTACAGCTACAGGATTAGAGTCTGACGGCAGTGGATAACGTTCATCTGGAAAAAGATAATAGGAAAATAATCCAATAAAATAAACTGTTACTACATTTCTAAACACGTTACCACTGAAACCCCCCAAAAAAGAAGATCTTTACTTTTCAATTTTCAAAAAATTTGCAAGAAATTTTTTGTTCAAAAAAATTATAATGATGCAAATTGCATACTGCTTTCAATATTGACAACCATAACAATAAATAATACAAGAAAACATGTCAACAAAATTAGTGATTTTTACAGCACATTTGAATTTATGTTTAGCTAATTCACTATTTTGCAATATTCTTTGTTATTAATTAATGATCCTGTAACACAATTTTTTATGGTTTTAAATCATAAATATGATGCTCAAATTAAGATTTATCAACATTGTAGGTTCCAAAAAGCATTATTTATAAAGATATTACCAAAATTAACATCATGTAAATAAGGGGAGGTAATAAAAAATTTATTTTCAATAAAGTTTAAGTCAAATTTTACAATAAGAAATGAATGCATATAGATCTATTTTAATGATTACAGATAATATGCACAAATATTTGCAGTACATATTTTACATATTGTTCGATGTTTGAAAATTGTTTTATTTGCATAATTATGTACATATATAATTTCGCTTAGTGTGGTTTACCACTTTGATCACAACAAACAGGATCTTGAAGCAGTAACTGTTATATCTACTGCAATGTGAGGTTAATCATTTGTCATTGCGAGACTTTTTACCTTGGGATATCATAGTATCTATAATATACTTTCTTATCTGCTCAATAAAAGCTCTATTTACTAATTATTAGTCATAATTGTTGATCTATTACTTTGCACTAATTTATGTTGTCTTTATAATTAAATTAAAATCAATATTTATATATTTTTTAGGATCTTTCTAATAAACAGGGATTTTTCTTATAAGCCAAAACACTAAAATTATGAAAAAATAAAATCAATAGAACCGAAGCACCTAAAAATGGGGAATCACATCAAATTGTAATAATATATAATTCAATACAACACTTTTACAGTTACAGCTACACAGTGCACATAACCATGTACAACAGAGTGATCAATGTGCTGTGACATTACAGATATATTTACAAAGTTGTAACTGTAAAATAGCAAAATAAGAGGGAAAAACCCGAACTCTGCCAAGTTATGGAGTATCTCCTTAAATAAATTTGTATAAGCTTACCTCTGACCGCTGTTATTTTGAGCTGGAAGCCATAATCATTGGTATTTACAGTGGTCCTATGTAGTGTCAAGGTCACACTTCTTTGGTCAGCTGTATACAAAGAGGGATTATCACCACAACTGTATTTGGTCTGTTTTGAAGAGAAAATGTAGATTTTGTGAAAATAATACACCAGTAAATTGTGACCATAAAAGTCCCCAACCCCTAGGCAATAGCAGGGAAAATTTTCAAAACCTTGCTGTGGTAAAGGCCTTCTTGTCCTGTAAGGGACCGTTGGAAAGTTAAAATGCCCCTGTAAGAATGTAAAACTACGCTCGTTTTTACTGCTAATTCCCCCAACTATGCAACAGGGTTGGAGGACCCAGATTTCAACTGACCGACAGTATAAGATGCATCTAAGGTACTACAAAACATTAACCTGACTTTCAACAATTAGGTTTTTTGACAAACTACAGCAATTTGGATGGGGAAAATAATAGAATTTTTAAATTGTTTCTAAAACAAGCATTTAAATTTTGTACTTAATTCAATTTTATTTATCATTTTGTGGATATGACGCAGATCAACTGATCTCAGCATCTTAATAAATTAAATGACAACATTACAGTATAAACCCTTAAAAAATTATTTCAACGTACCATTTCACCACCCGCATCTCCAGATAGATACAGTTTCACATCACAATCATTGACAATAAAACTTTCAAAGTCAACTCTTATAGTGGCATCATTGTCAGCCGTTTGAAAATTTATTGTACATCCAGTCTGAAATAAAGTTCACTGGTTTTAGACATACTGAACAACATAAATAATAGTCTTTCACCAGCACTCAGCATTACCTTTCTCATAATTATAAAGATAGCAAAATTAATCAAAGCACAGAAGGCGCTGAATTTGTTTGGGTCTCAGAATGTAAGAAAAGTGCAGGTTGTGAGATTATATGTATAGTGCCACCAATGCTTTCCAGCGTTTTAATTGTAGTAAATTGGCTATAAGACTTATTGCAACACTGATATTCAATCCAATGTTTATTTGACTTAAACAATTTAAAAAAACAAGAGCTGTCTGTAGGACAGCATGCTCGACTATTCTAAGTGCTTGATAGTAAAAGAGCCTTGATATTGTTAAATTTTTTAAGTTCACAAAAGGGCTAATTTTTTTTTATAAATTCATGTTATAGGCCTTAGAGAGAGTCTAATTATACAGAATTGGGTTGACTATTCGGAAGGTAATGTCACAAGGGTTTTTAATTGAGTATAATAATACTAATTACCTATGAATACATAAATTTGACAGAAAAGGTACAAAGGCTTGTTATTAAGATGTTTTATCAAGTAAATCACTACTTTATTATTATGAATGCATAAAATTGTCCAAAAAAAGGCACAAACCCTTCAGTAGTTATTGAGATAACAGCTTACAAGCAAAACTTTATCATGAATTTCTTAGTTGAAAAAGGGGAGAAAAATCAGCCTAAATGCAAGATAGAATTATGGATCTTTGTCAGTGACCTACAATTATGACCCTAAATGCATATGTGAAGTTTTAAATAAATATCTTTAATAGTTATTGAGATATGTAAAACTTGCATGTAAACATTAACCAAGAGACTAAGTAGAAAAGGGGATATGAATCAGCCTTAATGCAAGATAGAGTTATGGAACTTGGTCAGTGACATACAATTATGACCCTCCAATTATGACCCTAAGTGCATGTGTAAAGTTTCAAGTAAATATCTTTGAAGACCGTTAACCTTTAACCAAAATTTCTAAGTTTCAAAGGGGTAAATAATTCTGCAAATATTGCAGATAGAGTTATGCAATTTTGCAAACTGATGTACATTGTTACTATAAATAAGTATTTTAAATTTCAATTGATTATCTCAAGCAATAATTGAGATATTTGACTTGACAAAAAACTTTAACCAAAATTTCTAAGTTCCAAAGGGGCATAATTCTGTCAATATGGTAGGCAGAGTTATCCAACTTGTCAATCTGATGTACATTGTTACTATAAATAAGTATTGTAAGTTTCAATTGAATATCTCAAGCAATAATTGAGATATTTTACTTGACAAAAAACTTTAACCAAAATTTCTAAGTTAAAAAGGGGCATTATTCTGTCAATATTGTAGGCAGAGTTATCCAACTTGTCAATCTCATGTACCTTGTTACTATAAATAAGTATTGTAAGTTTCAATTGAATATCTCAAGCAATAATTGAGATATTTGACTTTACAAAAAACTTTAACCAAAATTTCTAAGTTAAAAAGGGGCATAATTCTGTCAATATTGTAGGCAGAGTTATCCAACTTGTCAATCTGATGTACCTTGTTACTATAAATAAGTATTGTAAGTTTCAATTGAATATCTCGAGTAATAATTGAGATATTTGACTTTACAAAAAATTTTAACCAACGCAGACGCCGACGCGGACGCTGACACCGACGCCGACGCGACTACAATAGCTCTCATATGTTTCGAATAGTCGAGCTAAAAATGAGTTGCCTTTACTGGGATTTGAACTCCAGACCTCTCGCTTCCTAGGCGAGCGCGAAAACCCTTCAGCCACGGTGAATTTATATGTGAACGTCCCGAAGAAAACCAAATTATTCTAAATTAGGGCTTGTAACGACTTTAACTGTTGTTTAACACAGATGTAAATAATCCTGGAGCTTACTATAAGCATGTATATTTATAAAGAATCAAAGGGATGCAAGTTCTGTGGTATTTTCTGATCTTTGCAATCTTAATCGTACTGTATATCTGTATGCATTTTCCTGTATAAGTTTATTTTTATGTATTATAATTAATTTTGCAAGGCACCAGAGTTTGATACATACGGAATTCTGCATACCTAGAGATGCATCAAAAAATTATTTATGTTCATTTTTTAAGACAGTCACACTTTATC
This sequence comes from Ruditapes philippinarum, assembly GCF_026571515.1. NCBI lineage: Eukaryota > Metazoa > Mollusca > Bivalvia > Venerida > Veneridae > Ruditapes > Ruditapes philippinarum. Next base: position 72,382 of record NW_026856030.1, read on the forward strand.
CTTGCATATCATGGCTACTTCCTTAACAAAGACACTTAAAAAAGAATTAAAGAAAAAAGTTTCCTCGACTTGGATTTGAACTCCAGACCTGTCACTCCTTAAGCGAGCGCGTTACCCCTGCACCACGGAGGAGTTATACAAATAATGTCTGAATAACATCAAGTCATTCTAGATTTAGAACTTCCATTGCATTTCGGGTTTGTAATCCTTATTAATTTCGAGGTATTTTGTTCAGGATAAACCTGTTGTTTAAAATTGAAGTAAATAATTTAGCGAAAATCTTCTCGCCCAAACAGTCTGACATGTAGAATCTATATATACCACTACTCGGTTTGTGTAGTATTCGGTAATCGACATCGCTAAAAGTAGTATTTTCATTGATAAAATCATATTCATCCGCTTTATTTGTGATTGTGCATTTATTGACAATTCTATTAGCCAACGCTATTTTTAAACTTTGAATGCGTTGTTATTTGTTGGATACTTGTAACAAAATAAAAATATTTCTTTCTTTTAAATCGCTAGTTTTAAGCTGTTTAGAGAACTACTTGTTGTTAGGTTTGTTGTGAACTCTTGTGTCAGAGATTGAATGTCCGCTTTGTATTTACTTATTTTCGATCAGAAATTCAATAAAACAATATTAGAAATCTTCGACCATTCGGGAATTATTTTGCTTGAAAATTAATTCACCTGTCTTTGACCATCTTTACGCAGTGATCTCCCCTGAATTTTTCGGCGTTAGTGTACATATAAAGGGAAGTAACCGCTTCAGAAAAGTGGACTACTTTCGGCGTTTGCAATTGACAGCATTAGACTCTGAAATTTCGCTACCATTATTTGTTTGGTCTGACGACCCAAACAAATAACAAGAGGGCCATGATGGCCCTGAGGTCGCTCACCTGTATATAGGCCCCCCCAACCCCAATCCCCCCTCCCCCAATGTTGCAGGGCCAATTTAACCCAAGTGCTTTTATTTGCACAATCTTGGTAGACACCCATAAGAAGATGTTTCATGCTAAACATCTAAGCTCTAGCTCATTGGGCTTTTTAAAATAAGATTTTTTTTAAAGTTTTTACTATACACATATAGTTAAAAACAATGACACCCCTGGGGCCGGGCCAGTTTTGACCCCAGGTCTTTTATTTAAACAAACTTTGTAGACACTCACTAAAAGATATTTCATGCTTAATATCTTAACTCTAGCTATTTGGGTTTTTTCAAAGAAGATTTTTTAAGTTTTTGCTATACACATATAAGGAAAATCAATGACCCCCAGGGCGGTGCCAATTTTGACCCCAGGGCTTTTATTTGAACAAACTTCGTAGACACCTATTAGAACATGTTTGATGCTAAAAATCTTAGCCATAGCTCTTTGATTTCTTTAAAAGAAGGTTTTTTAAGTTTTTATTATATGCATATAGGGAAAATCAATGACCCCCTGGGGCGGGGCCAATTTTGACCCCAGGGCTTTTATTTGAACAAACTTGGTAGACACTCACTAGAAGGTTTCATGCCAAATATCTAAGCTCTACCTCTTATGGTTTTTGAAAAGAAGATATTTAAAGTTTTTTCTTTCGGTTGCCATGGCAACCAGAGTTCTGCATGGAATTAAATTCTTTGAACAATTTTTAAAGGTGACCACCAAAGGAACATTCCTGTGAAGTTTGGATGAAATTGGCTTAGTGGTTTATGAGGAGATGTCATTTAAAGTAAAAGTTTACGGACGGAAGACGGACGGACGACGGACGGACGGACGACGGACGGACGCCGGACGAAAAGCGATCACAAAAGCTCACCCTGTCACTTTGTGACAGGTGAGCTAAAAATTAATTAAGTTACCTACCTGTGTAGATGAGGATGTGTCTCTTGTTTTTGCATGAACAATTATTGACTGACTTCTCCCTATCTCCTGTACACCTATATATCCACAATCAAGGGAGGAATCCATATAATCTAAAATAATTAACCAAATTTGTAAAATTAGAACAACATTTTTATACATATCTGCCCAATAAATAATATAACAACTAACTGGCAAATCATTTTCAATCTATATATGAATTTTTAACAAAATTTAAATAAATCACCCAGTTTAAAAGACTCATGACACTGGTAAAAACTTTAAAGCCAGGATGTAATTAATTAAATAATATCCAATATAGTGTGTGTGACAAGAGGGATGAGGGGGGTTTCCAGTGGATGGTTGGCATCCATTGGCCCCTTCAGCCTTGATGCTGAGACTCTCATTAATTTTTGTAAAAACCATTATTTTATTTCCAAAGTCATCCACTACAGCATTTTAAGATTCTTATAGTTAAGGCGGGATTGCATGACTCCTCTTGTAACAACTGGCATCCCCCTGCAAAAGCCACCTTTGAAAGCACTGCTCATTTTGTACTACCTTTGCCAAAATTGATAGAACCTAATTTTTCTTCACAACTGATCCTCAAAGTAAGAGAAATCATTCATTTTTAAATTAGTACTGCTTATGCTTTATAATATGAATTAATCAAAACAATAAAAATCAGTATAAGCTATAAAAGGTATGTTGTAGGTTTACTTACAGACACTTTTAGCCGCCATTGTGTTACCTAGCAACAAACAAAATGTTACTATAACAATGGAAACATCCATATTTTTTCTTCTTTTACTTCTCATGATGCAGATTGATATGTAAAGACTACATAATTATTTCCCTGAAAATAAAAACAAAAAATATATAATATGACAGTGTCACAGTATATCAGTATTGCTGCTTCCTTAGTATTTTAATCAGTGATTGACGTATAGTGAAAGAAGCCATGCCCCAATATTATGAAGCAAATTTTTCGAAGTTCTGCCTGAAATCTCAGGATTTTCATTGATTATGAATGTACATTCTGACTGGTTCAGTTTCTGACCTGAAAACCTGAAATCTGAGATTTTACTGAGGACATTTCTTTATAGTCTCAACCAGACCAAGGCCATCTAGAAATTTCTAAGTAAACAAAGGGGGACAATTCTTATAAAAGAGTATGCCATGCAGAAATTTTCCAAGGTATCAAAGGGGGATAATTCTCTTTTTTTTTTTTAAATCATGGTAAAATGATAGTCTGGATTAGTCAATTGTGGCTTAAAAACCTCTATGAAGTTTCAAGTGAATATCTTTAATGGTAAAAATTGCATCAAGTTTGGGAACTTAATACTTTCTAGGAAAATAAATTCCAACTAATTTTACTTCTTCTATTATAATTGCTGTTAACTGGCATAAGATGTTTTTAAAGATTTTAGTTATCTTAAATACATTTTTCATGATGATTAACTTTATTTATCATTTGACTGAAAACGGTCATGTTAATTTTCTTTTTTGTGACCAATAAAGAAGAAAGTAATGATTTAATACATCAGTGATCAATTTCAAGTACAAGAATTCTGTCTAAGTCTGACAGGCACTTGCCTTTTATAAATGTGTAATAACTTAATATGACAATTCTGAAAAGCATAAAGCAATTTCAACAGTGATTGTCAAATATATATATACATGTATAATATGAAGTGTTATGATATACTGATTATTTATCTTAAAGACCCATTCATTATGCCTCAGATATGCTTCAGTTTTTAATTTCTCAAAAACTTTTTATTTTTTGGTATCTTGTTTACAGTTTCAAAAAAATACTTGTATGCCATATAGATGAACTATCTTTATTTACTTTGTTCTGACCGTTGTTGACAATTGGTTTAATTATAGTGAATTATGATTTTGTGTGCATGGAAGTCAAATTACTACAGTGTTTACATTTTGCTACCTTTACAACACATAATGACATTTCTTCACATTCAGCAGTACATTCTATGATTCTTCATTTGTTTAAACATTTAACATGCTCTTCTTAACCCATAATTGAAACATTAATTATCACATGTTTGACCTCTCTAAAGTATTTAATAAATATAGATAATCCGAGGCATAATGTGCCTTTAAGTATAAAATAATAATTAAAACACTGTTGGTGATATACATGTACAATTATTAATCATTAGTCATTTTCATAGTAAATGTGTGGGGCAAGGAGACAGGAGGAATGTACAGTAAATGGGATGATGATATTTTATAGACTGTAACCAGTAAAGTAATTAACATCATATTATACTTCTTATGCTCAGTATTGAAAACTTTTCTTTTTAGTTTATAATAAACACTTAATTATAACCATTTTAAGTGCTGTCTTGCTTATGGTTAAAGGCCCATTATGCCTCAGAAATGCTTTTATTTTTATTACTTAAAAGCTTTTTAGTTTGTTGTTACTTTCATTAATAGTATTCAAAAAGTTAGACTCATTGGCTAATTACAGAAACCATCTTTTTCATCTGTTGCTTCTTGACAATAATTATAATTATAGTGAAATAGTATTTTGTGTGGAAGTTAAAATACTTAATTTTGTGTACATTTTGATACTTTTATGTCAAATTATATATCACATTTATCACTTCTTTCTACAAGTAAAAAACAGTTCTCTTAAACCATTATTTAAACATTATAAAATTCATATTTGCCCTTTCTAATTTTTTAGTCGAGTAAGAATTTATTTGTTTCTGAGGTATAATGTGCCTTTAATTAATTATAATACCTTTATTTGAACTTAAAAAAAAATTAACATTATTATATATATTGATAATTATTTTAAAATAAAGAAAAACATAATGATATATGATTATGATACAATCAAAGATCAATTACCTTAAAAGCAAAATATACAGAGGATCAAGTTAACATTTATAGGCATCTACTTTAATTATATATTCATTATGAGTTGTTGTTGTGCATAATTTTGTCCCGATTCTAGTTCAACAAATATGGAAATTCTCATTTCATAACATTAGATTAATTCAGGGGTGGGTGACGGCTATATTTGTAGGAAATATAACAAATTTTAGGGGATAAATTTCATGATCATGTAATTCAGATTTTGGTTTCAACAGAAAAGTAGTTCTAATTAAACATCTGAATAAATTTCAAAAGATTCAACCTTTCTAAAATTGTTTGTGAAAATGGACTTGACTTCTTAGCATTTGAACAATTAATTGTAAATTTCATCCTGAGTATTGTTGAATGGAGGTTCCCAGTGGGAATGTGTGTGACCAAAGCAGAGATCTAAATGTATATTATTTTCAAAACCCAGGGGTCCATTGGATGCAGGCTCTTTAATAAAAGATCTAATAAGCCAGTAATCTATTATATTTTTATATTTATATTGGATGCATAGATTAAGATACAAGAATTGTGCATCAAAACAGACTTTTTGGGGGTATCTTGATCCTTGCCCAAGGAAGTCCAAAGTTTCCAAACACAAAGTTTAGTTACAAAATTGCCAGGGCTAGTTTTGCATACTTGGACATTGATCATATCTTTTTGGTAATTTGATTGACTGCTATGTTTAAATTACCTTCTTTCTTACTTTTAAAATAGTTTACTTTTTTCATGAAAATTAGAATGAATCTAAAGTCGTGCTGTTTTTAAATGTATTTTTTAGCTGTATCTAGAGGCATAAACCTACTGATCTCCAATAAATTGGTGCCAAAATACCCAGGTGTATAATTTCCTATGCTGACATCAACTCAAAATTCCTCTAGCAGTTATACATACAACAAAAGTCTTTAATTTCGTAGCTTTATCAGGGGGCATAGCTGCGCTGATCTCATATGAATTTGCATACATTAGTTTATATGCTGAAAATATTAATATAATCAAAAAGTTTCATGGTTCAATTAATTTATGTTTAGTGTAGCATGGTAAAAATTAAAGATTTTTTAATTGCTCTTGTTAGGCATTAATAAAAATAAGTTATTTTGTTGGATTAGTGTTTTCATGATTTTAAAGCCCAAATAAGCCTAAAAAAGCATCATTTTTGTCAATTTTTTTCTGGGTTTGTTTTGTTCCAAAAATTTGGCCATACATGACAATGTAATACCAGAACATGATCTTTCATTTTGCTACAATTATCAAAAATTATTTTACATTCAACCCTATTGTGTTCATATGATAAGCATCTCAAATCTTCTCAAACATATCATTACAACATTGTAAAACACTTTCTACAGAAGGATAAAAATAATTATTTCTAAGGTTTTAAGTGTTTGAAATTATTTTTTGTCCAATAGGATTGCAGTATTTCAAATGAATCGTAACACATTTACTTTGGTAAATTCTGCAAACTGTTATCAGTCTAGTAAATCAACTGTCTATAAAAATAATTTAAAACACTAAGCTGGTTAAAATTTATTAGTACGTATTTACAAAATCAAATTGGCCGCGCTTTTGTGCTGCGTCTGACCAATTTAATTTTGTGAATATGTACTAATAGACTTTAACCGAAACATAATACTCAGCCTTATCATATAGTACTCCTGTTAAAATATATGCACAAATAATTATTATTTGTAAAGTTTTTCAAGTTCCAGAGCATTTTATTTTGCTTACATACACGCATATATATATATATTCATGTTTATTAAATTAAACAGACATTCTGTGTTTATTACATCTCTCATGAAACTACTATGAGGTTATGAAATTGCCCCCCCCCTAAAAATTTAGGGACATTGCCTCCCCACCCCCCCCCAACCCCATAAAAAAAATTGAATACATTCAAAAAACAAAGCTTGATGTAATAACTAAATCCTAATTATTTTATCACATTAACTTTCTTTTTCCGGTACAGAAATATGTAAATAATATTTTAATACAGCATTCCTCTACAATTTAAATTTATAATAATTTATCATATAATAAACAATTAAGGATAATGTGTATAATGGCACCACGTGTTTAAGATCAATTTCGAAAAACTGCTATTTATTGTTCATTATGTCAAAAGCTACTTGGCTGAACATAAAGAAAACTTTAATATGTACACTTTCCGGCAATAAATAATTATTTTCTTGACAGCAAAATAATGCAGCAAATGTCCAAGGGGGCAAATGTCATAGAATCTTTTCTATAATATTCCCATATTCAACAAGGGTGCCATAGTCACAAAATACGCCCGTTTACGAAAGCTTTAGATGGAGATGGGGGCATTATGGATAAGTGTTATCTAGCAAGCAAGTTTTTATCCTTGGCACTGTGTTGTTAAATGAACCTTAAAACAAATCAGTAGGGAAGATAAAAAGTACATGTAATTGTAATTTAATAACTAAAACATTCTGATTTAAGATTTTATTTTCGGGAAATACATTTCATTACAATTCTTAATCTTTGAATGAGCTGAACTGATATTTACTTGAAAATTGAAATATAATTAAATTTCTATGGGAAAGTATTTACATTTGATAAGGTAATTACTGTATGATCTTTATGAACAAATACCAAGTCTACATAACACCATAGTTATCACAGTTAAGAATCTTGACCAATGAATGAAACATGTGTAAATAAATGTTACATTCTTTAGAACATACTCAAGTCCAAGAAAGAGGATTATTTTATGCCCTTTGATTAAATTCTATTTTTAGAATTGAAAGTGAAAGTAGATCAAGGGGAGTAATTGTGTAAGTCATTTATGAACAAAGTAATAACTTTGTTGTCGCCCTTTGATTAAATTCTTTTTACAAAATCTGGATATTTCATCATCTTTAGTGACCTTGACCTTGAATATATTGACCTAAATTATATGTATCACATACATAATCTTGATAATAACCATTTGTGTTACAATCCCTCAATAAATGATGACTAAATGGTCCATATACACATCTTCATATTTTTATCTGAACTTTGACCTCTATGTGTGACCTTGACCTTGGCCGCAAGGACCTGAATCTTGCACGCGACACTCCGCCTCACAATGGTGATTATTTGTGCCAAGTAATATTGAAATCCCTCTATACATGTGGAAGTTTTGCTCCGGACAAGCATTTTTCAATGACCTCTAAGTGTGACCTTGACCTTTGACCTAGAGACCTGGTTCATGTGCGCGACACTGCTCCTCATAGTGGTGAACATTTCTATGAAGTTTCATTTAAATCCCTCCATACATGTAGGAGATATGTTCCGGACAAAATTGGACGCCGCCCGCGCCGCCCGCCCGCCAGGGGCGTTCCCATAATACGTCCCGTTTTTTCAAACGGGCGTATAAAAATGGACAGTGCCAGAAATGAATGAAGTTCTTTTCTGGTTTATTTGTTTTTTGTTTGTTTGATTGGGTTTAACATCACACAGACACAGTATAGGTCATTTGGCAACGTTCCAGCTTTACTGGTGGAGGAAGACCTCAGGTGCCCTTCCTTGCATTATTTCAGGCATGAATGGGCAAATGAGTTAACCACCAACATTCTGTAACCTACCTGGATAGCTTCCTCACATGAAAGAATCTAAAGTCCCTGTCAGGATTCGAACCCACAGCAGCCGGTGAGGGGAAAAGAGTCAATTCGGCCCTATACCAACTCGGCACGGGTCAACTATGCCCACTTTACAAAAATATATATAATGTATTAACTCTGCTTTGCATGCTGTTAAGGTAAATGAATCATGAGAAATATCTTATTATTATATAATTATACTTCTGTCGAAATAAGTACATTTAGAATTTTTTTTATTTATTTGTCTTGCGATAAAATTAATATAGATCGATCTAATCAAAATGTGTTTTCTCTAAGAGGCATTTTGTTTGTAAAGTAATATTCAAAAAAATATGAAACAAAAACGTGTTAACTTCATATCATAAGCTTCTAATTAATTGCAGGTGGTCACTAATCAAATGAATGAATGAGTCAATCATAATCATCACCTAATTAATCGGAATCCTTAACATACACACTGATTTGATAATATTAATAGCCCGTAACAATATATTTCAACACATTCAAATGTTTGACACTGAAGGTATTTAAGTCAGAAATACAGTGAGATACGCAATCGGTAATCTTTACTCGCAATTCTACTGAGAAGAAAAGCCTGTCTGCTGCTAATTTCGGAAACTGTCAATATGTGTATTATAAATAATTACAATAATTAATTAATAAATAGTGATAACACAAACCTAAATATTAATAATTGAAAAGTGGGCCGAGTTGACCCGTGCGGAGTTGGAATTATGAGGGCCGAGCTGACTCGGGGGCCGATTACGTTTAAGGGCCAAGCTGACCCGGATTCCCGGTGAGGGGCAAGTGGTATGAAGTCATTTCTGGTTTAAATACTAAATAAATCAAAAGACTAAGCTAGAAGTTGGCTTTTTGGGCATTAATTTCCACTTTAATAAAAATCATAAAATTTGAAAATGGGACCCACAGTTGAACTAATTATTGATGCATGACTCATTTATGACAATTTCACTTATTTGAATTTTTCTTGACCAGTTCAACAGTTCTGAAATATTATAGTTTCAAACAGAAAAACTTATATACACCTGTATCAGTTGACAATTATATCAGCATATTTATAAATTATACACATGAATAAAGAAATTGAATATGAACTTACTTACACAAACTTTACGAAAAGAAACGTAAACATTGACGAACAAAAACATTTTCAAATCGAAATTCAACTTAAGATCTAAACCATATATATACACCAGGTAAGTCTAGCATACCTTGATAAAAACACAGGTAATATGGAATGGCTGTAATTAATTTCCTTGAAAATAACAATAATAAAATAAACATACATGTACAGTAATGTTTCACGAATCAAATTTCTAAATTTTATATTGTGTGCTTCCGTTTTGACGCCATGACAGTTATTCCTTCTATTCTATTTTTAGCAGTTTACCTGACATAATTAACACACCTGTCCATAAACGAAACTACCTGCGCTATTTCCTGTACACTAAAATCTAAATACGGTTAAGAACGTGTTCATTGACATACGTTTATAATGTATTTTACAACGACATTGAGCCTCATCAATTAGACGAGAGAAAGGATTATACATGTGTTTATAATTCATCAAAGCAAGTGTCACGGTTCAGAACTGTTCACTATTTAGGGGAGAAGATGTGTAAGCGGCCGGATAGCTCTCAACATAACAAATAAAACTGTATTTCAACATCCAATAGAATGCTTAGAAATCATAGTTGCAAACTATGTTTCTGAACTATGATTTGACCAATCAAAAGGCTCCTCTCACTGAGGCTGACAGAAATGATATTTCAGCCATCTTGAAATTATTTTAGAACTTCACAGAAGTAAACAGTGTAGAATAATTCCAAATTATATCAGTTTATTTCATTGTGCATTAGTTTTATTGTGTTCTTTGGATAACCTATAACCTTATCTGGATTATTTTGCAACTGAGCCACAAAATTATCAAAGGTAAGTCAATTTGTTTGAAATATTAGCCCTAGATAACGTTAATGTACATGTACGATGCTGTCCGGTAATCTTGCGCACCTAAGCACTTATCAGCTAATTTACTACGATTCAAATAAATACAAAAAACTCATAATTTTTTCCTATTTGCAAAAATCTTAAGACATATAATGACAGAAATATTTTTTTGGAAATAACTCATTGAACTTCAGGAGTGCAACAATGTAAACACTTACCACCATGTTTAATCCCAACATTTATTTGTCCGGTGATCTTGCGCATGTGTTATGAATGACCTCACAAAGCTGATTTTTTTAAAGTATGGTGTCCCAGTAATACTATCAATATAAATTTTGTGAGTCCAATTAATGAAAAGCTAATTTAAACTGTTCAAACTGTTCAAACAAAACTATAACACAAACTTATTTACATCAAGGGTTTGTTATTTTACTGTTCACTACTACACCTGGGACACCTGAAATCATCACTACCAGTCAATGTCTCAATTTCTGTACAGAATTTCAGATGCACCCATTGACTACACACAGTACAACACCAGTTAACAAATTCAATGCTCTTTTCTAGACCCTTTTACGCTTCCATAGAAAAAAAATTGAAAAGCGCGGGAGGGGCCATTTTGACAAGATGGCGGGAATCGGCAGGAGATAACAACTGAACACACCTTAATTTGCAAAGGGAAAAAAGAAAATTTACAACATTTTATCGGTGCAATACTGCTTTAAAATGTGTGATATAGATTTTTTTTGCTGGACGTAAGATTTTGGAACTGGATGAATAGACCATGTACATAGACAGGAATATAATGGGAAAATAGGTCAGTGGTAATTAAGTTAATTAAGATGACGAAATAATGTAAACAAATATGTTTGACAGATATTTTTTTGAACTTTCTTAACTTGTTGTAGTTCAAAGTAAGACCAAGTCACAAATTTTGGCTGAAAATTTCTAGCGACAGCATAAACAAACAGCCAAACAAAAGGAAATGCCGAGTGCGCAAGATCACCGGCCGCGCAAGATCACCGGACATGACTGTATGTACATGTTGATAAAAATTTAGTTTGAAACTTATGATATTACTGTCTTGATTAATTTCTATCATGATTTCATCAACAAGACTTGCCATAGTCAGGCAAATATGACTGTATCTTTTTTGAGAACAACTTCACACCACCTGTTATGAGTAGACAACTACATGTACACCTGAATATTAATCATAGGTGTAATGAATAAATAACTTTAGCAATAAGTTTTGTACTGTGGCACAAAGGTGGCATGTGTGTATTTTTATTTATCTTGTGGCCACGAGATACTATGTTGTGGCCACGAGTTACTAAGTCGTGGCCACGAGATTACTATGTTGTGGTCACGAGTTACTATGTCGTGGCAATGAGTTACTAAGTCATGGCCACGAGATAGGTAAGTCGTGGCCACAAGATACTATGTCGTGACCATGAGTTACTAAGCCATGGCCAAGAGATAGCTAAGTCGTGGCCACGAAATAATTAACCAATCAGAATACACTATATATATTATTAAGGAAATTCATATAACTGGTGTAATCTGATTGGTTATTTATCTCGTGGCCACGACTTAGCTTTCTCGTGGCCACGAGTTACTAAGTCGTTGCCACGCCATAGTATCTCGTGGCCATGACTTAGTAACTCTTGGCCACGCCATAGTATCTCTTTGCCATGACTGAGTAACTGGTGGCCACGACATAGTATCTCGTGGCCCGGACTTAGTAACTCGTCGCCACAACATTTAGTATCTCGTGGCCACGACTTAGTAACTCGTAGCCACGACATAGTATCTTGTGGCCATGACTTTGTAACTGGTCGCCACAACATAGTATCTCATGGCCACGACTTAGCTATCTCGTCGCCACGACTTAATTTTAAAGTTAATAACTGGTGGCCACGACATAGTATCTCATGCGCACGAGATAAATAAAAACACACACATGTCACCTTTGTGCCACCGTATTTTTTACCTAGACTACATTACTTTTTATTAGTTTCAGAAATCTGTTATGACTGCTACATGAAAGTAGCACATATTCACTAAAATACAGTACAGATGGACTACAATAAATTGAATAATCCACCTTAATTATGATAGACAATTTGTAATATATGTCCCTTGCCATTGATAATTTACAGATTTTTTAAGGGTGTGGCAACTTTCAAGTTGCTGTAATACAAGTGATGGACCAATTAATGGGAATAATTGATTAGTGGCTAGAAAAGCCCAACTAATTCCTATAAAAGATTGTGATTGCACCAAACTGATAATGGGTAAAAAAAAAACATCCGGGTATGAACAAAGATTTCTATATGGGAAATAACTCTGAAAAGCGTACGAAATGAAAGAGTGTCCCATACGTGACAATGTCACAATAAATAGAGCACTGGATTAGTAATCAAGCATTGTTGGTTTGAGACCGGACCTGATGGAAATTTCGCCGTGACATTTTATAATAGCAATAAAAGAATTCGATATTTCAAAATATATAGCATTATTTAAGTCTTTTTTAATCCTGACCCAGTAAAATTGTGTAATTCATTTTTTCAGCTGTATCATGTTCCCAGTCTTCCGAAAAGATGCAAGTGGCAGAGTCAGTCTGACTGATACCCCATCAGCAAGACTTGTGAAGGCTGAAAATCGTAAGTGGGAAAAGCCTGTAAGCTTCATTGACGAGAAAGTCCAGGCTCGTTGCAAGTGCAGGGAGGTGGGTGGAGATGAGTCCCAGCCAAAACAGTGGATGGGTTTTCTAAGAATGCAGTTTGGTTCATTCAGGTATGATACATGTTTATCACATGTTTCTAGAATTTTATTAGTGAAATTTAATCTGATGTTTCACTTTCATTATTTTGATATCTTTCACTGTTTGAAATAAAGCCTGTTTCATTGTCTAATTGAAATATCAGTGTACACGGTACTGGGAACCAACTTAATGATGTGAAGTACAAAGTGATGTCACCTTGCATTATCATTTAGCATGATTTTCATGTACCTTTAGATTTTAAAATACGTCCCATATAAACCTTTTCTGGCATGAAAATTTGTTTTGTTCAGTGTAAGATCAAATATAATTTATTTCATCCAGTGAACACCAAAAGTATATATTTCACTCGTGGCTGGGCCACTCATAAAATATAAACTTTTGATGCTCACTCGGTGAAATATATAGAGGATATTCAAGTTTTTTCTATAAATACATGATTTATTTTCATCGAGTGGTATGAAAATAAATATTTCATGAGTGGCGGTAGCCACAAGTGAAATATGGTAATTTTCATACCACAAGATTTATAGAAAAAACTTGAATTTTCTGTTTATTATATACATTTTTCTCTTTCCTTTTTTGAGTACTGGCAGAATTTAAAAGAAAGTAGTCCGGCAAGACACCAGTGAAAATATGGAAAATATGTTTCACTGCAGTGAAAAATAAATTTTTACAGTGAAAGTACAGAAAATGAAAATACGCATTTTATTTCATCAATATTTCTCAATATTTCATTTAAAAGTATGTAATAAATTCCGATCTTACACTGAACCAAACAAATATCCTCTTTAAATGTAATAAATTAACGGAAAGGGTGACTAATAGAGCTTAGCACATATTATGCAGCTATAGTATTGCCACTTTCCTTTAAATAATTTGTCAATCTTTGTTTTGCAGAGGAGAAACATATCGTTGGCTGCTAGAAAACACACCAGGGTATTGTGGGTGGATGGTGAACAAGATAAAGAGTGAAACTTTGTCATCATCGGACCATCTCTTCCTCCATAAGATGACATTCATAAAATATGTCAGTATGTTCCCAGAAGGCAAGGAGATTATTGACTTAAAAGGAAACATTAAAAAGTCAACAGGTATAGTTATTTCAATCATTGATTTTGTATGAAACTGCCTTGTCTGATTCTGATCAGTCTGTGTAAAATGTACTTGCAACTTAGAATTAGAAGTTAAATGAAATTATGAAAGAAGAAGCAGCAGCTAAAGATAGCAGCACTTAACAAAGTTTGGACACATATATATTTTCTTGCAGTTTTGATGCAAAAGTGATGATTTTTCTTCCTACACTTTTCAGATCGCAGCACTAGTAATAAGCAGCAGACAACTTCTCAGATAGAAGACCAGCCAGGTAATAGACTTTTGTTTTTGTCACACACTGTTGATGTCTGTATAACTAAAGCCAGTTTTATTTATTTGTACTTTTGTTAATATTATTATTAATTAGACTTATTTTTGTAAATATTACTTTTTATTAGACGGCAATCATATTCAAGTGGTTACAGTTGCTGACTCATAATCAAGTGACCTCTGTTTATGGTTTGAGCTCTGTGTGATGCTTTGAAATTTGCATTTTTGCAATGTGTTGATCATGTTTGATAGAATGATAGTTTTGTTTATAGCCATTAGCTTAATGCTATTATATAAATTTTACCATACTCATTCATCTGTACTGTTGTTTTTTTGACTTGTAGGTGAAATGGACAGTGCAGCTGATGAGGAACTATTGGTTTGTTTAGAAAACTATGAGAGCAGCATCAAAGGTAATGTTTCATATTAAAGTTTGAATATTCAGTTTGTCTTAATATCTTAAAATTATTAGGTCAAAGATTTTCAGAACAAATTATGAGTTCTGTTGTACATGGTATTACATGTATCACAGTATGAAGTTCAACATTTCGCCTTCCTGTCAAATAATGACAGTATTATGCTTTGCTTGGAATGACCGAAATTATATGAGCCGTGTCACGACAAAACCAACATAATGGCTTTGCGACCAGCATGGATCCAGACCAGCCTGCGCATCCGTGCAGTCTGATCAGGATCCATGCTGTTCGCTACAGACCCTATAACAAGTAAAGAAACTGATAGCGATCCATGCTGGTCGCTAAACCACTATGTTGGTTTTGTAGTGACACGGCTCATATGTCATTGGAACTTCAATTGTTAAAAACTATATGTGTACCAATATGGACAAAGAGACAATGTGCATATTGTTGCCAAGTAGCCATTGTTGAATCACTATGCTTGGTCATAAGCAAAATTGGTGTGTATATGTACATGTATGAATAGATATATTAATATTATAAAGCATATATTCATTTCAGGCCATCCTTTTTAGGAGGAAATTAAAAAGTCACTTGTTTCCACCAAATAGAAGACCAGATTTTTATTTTTAACCTTAAACCTTTTTTTTATGAAACAGTGAAAGCAATGCATGTATTAGGCATATTGTGTTGCAACTTATTCTGATTTATGCAAAACAATCATTTGTTTCCATTATAATTATATATTAAGTAACTATAAAAAAAAACACAATTTTCTGGAGTATGTTAGTGGAAACATAGTATCTTTTTATTTTTGGGTAAGATTTAGGTAAGTATCAGACAAGCCCATTCTCAGAATTTCAACAAGTATTAAGGAAAGAGACACAATTTGACTGCTGTAATGCACACAAATATATGCTTGTGTTAATGATTAAAATTTTGTGTCAAAAATGAAAATAAATTAATGATATTCCAAGACTTCTTGAAAGGATGAGAATGGGTTACTGTCTCAACTGTGGTACCAGTTTTTCTCACTGGATAAATAATGGCATCAGTGAATTAAGAATTTACTAATGATGGCTAGTCACTTAAAATAAGAATTTGACAATATTATTATGTCATATTACATGCTGTATGTCCAGTGTAAACATTGTTACCACATTTGTTAAATTAGATGTATTGATATGGTGGTTTGTCACATTTACTCTAGACTTTTTAAAGTACCTGTGAGTCTTTCTGTTGTCTTGTAGGATACTTATATTGCCATATTCACTACCTAGTGCTTTCTTTCTTGCTTAAAATGTGTATTTGTGATTCCACAGATTGTCCTGCTTTCGCCTACTGATCTACTATCCAAAATGTTTGTTGTGAAAATAATAGTACTAATAGTTATGATATATAAAAGATATTTGATTGAACTGAATGAATATGGGATTCAATTAATTAAGAATTGAGATAATTTCAAATGTAAAGTTTTCTCTTTAAAAGTAAGATAGATTTGATATTCACTGAAGAACATAACAGATTTTCAATTTTATGCACAATGCCATTGAAAACAAAAGAATGTGGCAATGCTGATCTAAATTTGGACATCAAAATTGATGTATGATTATGCACACCTGACAGTTCATTATATGATATTATTAAATAACAAGACCCAGAGCAAATTTCTAATACCAGATACCCATAGGAATGGCTGATATGCAGAGATATGGCTAATATTTACTGTGTAATATAAAATTATATTTTTTCACTTCACATTATATATAGAGAGAGATAGATAGAGAAAAATTTATAGATTTAGTTTTAACAATACTTATGTGATGAATTCATTTGATATGAATTTGGACAAATGTTATCAAAAGTTATTTTATAGTACTGTGTATGCAATGTTCTTATGAATATTGTTGTAAATTAACTGCCATCTTTAAATTCAAAGCCGGGGCGTCTGTGGCCGAGTGGTTATGGTCGTTGACTTCAAACCACTTGTGAGTTCGAATCCCGACAGAGACTTTGGATTCTTTCATTTGAGGAAGCTATCCAGCTAGCTTACGGAACTTCGGTGGTTCTACTAATGGTGCCCGTTCGTGCCTGAAATAATGCACGGAAGGGCACCTGAGGTCTTCCTCCACCAGTAAAGCTGGAACGATGCCATTTGACCTATACTGTGTCGGTGTGACATAAAACCCAATAAAAAAAATAAATAAATAAAAAAAAATTCAAAGCAGTGAGAAATTTTTGACATTTATTTGCAAAGTGTTACAAATAATGGCATTGTTAAGTTTTAGGTTCACCATTTGTCCAACTTCAGCTTATTCATAAAAAGGAGTAAAATGCATGTAGTGGTTTGGGTTTTTTTTTCTAATTAGTGTAAGTGTCTTTTGTGTTTATTGTAAAAATCTGCAAGAGGTGTTAAGTGAAGATACATGTATACTGCAAGCATTTATTAATTGATTTTGCCTTTATTTTTTACACATTGTACTGCCTTAACATATACACCATGCCTTTTTTTGTTCTTTAGTGACTTTCTCACACATACAGACTTCCTAACATGTATAGTTTGTTATAGTTTCTCATACTCATACTAATTAATTTATGTTTGTTTACATATTAACATATCAAGATATTCCATAATAAAGTTAAATAAAAAGGAAATATTTTGTTTCACTCATTTACTTAATTTGGTAAGACAGAAATACAAATTTATTTTGTGGTGATAACATTGGTATATATTACCTACTGTTTGCACCAATGTACTCTGGTATTGCATGATTAATTTGCAAGCATTTGCTTTGTTACTGTTTTAGCCCCAGGTGAAACTAGGCAGGTTGTTTCCCAGGTAGATGTCTCTCAGGATCCCCTTGGATCAACTCGGGAATCTTCCACAGAATTCCCAAAACAAGTGCAGGGGCCTCCAGTTCAGGACCAGACAACTTTAAATAAACAATGTCTTTCAATAGGTATAGTGTTAAGATATAAAATTTTTACTTAAAGTTAAATTAAGTCTTTTGTCAAGCTTTTGTTAGCACAGTGTTGACTGTACAATCAAGTTATGTTGTATTTCATATTAAAATACTGAAGAGAATCCTGAGCCATACAAGTTCAGTTCAAATTAAGTTTAATTGTAGCCATTACCTTCAAATTGTTTATATATTTTATTCTGATTGGGTGAACACTGTGTGGAACTGTTTGTTAAAATTGAGATATTAACATGTTTTGCAAGTTATTCAATTTCTCTGATTTTAGATGATGATATACCTTTGACCAAAAAGTGGAAGAAAAACACTTCCTGTCGTTGACCAAGGCTGGATCTCAAAGACATTTTTCCACTATGCAACCAGAGGGCCACAGTTTGATTTCAGCAGAGTGACCAAGCTGTGGTATGAACCTCCTCAGCCTAGTTTGTCCAGAGGTAATCAATTATTTATTCATTATTCTCAAAGGTCAAAGATTATGTATGGAATTGTCTTAATTGGACTGTGTTAAGTATTTTTCAGGGCTAGTCAGTTATTGTTCTTTCCAGTTTCAGGAGATGTTTTACAGTTTGTAATAAAAATGAGAGCTATGTTTTGCAGATAGTTATTTACTGAACTGGTTCCTATTATACATGTACTTGTACCACAGGTGTACTGAACAAACAGGACTGTTTCTTTGGGCACCGGCTATTTCTTTGGATGCCGAGACATTTATTCCAGTACCATTTTGTCTGCCCCCACTCTGGATGTCAGGGAACCTTGGTGAACAATGGAGTTCATCAAAAAACTAGGATGGTACTTGATATGAAAGACTACTATATTATAGCAGGAGAAGATTATGAATGCAGCAAGTGCAAGAGAAGGGTCAGTTGAACTACAGCTACTAAAATAATCAAAGAATAATTCATAATCATGGAATATAGATGATAACAGATTACTTTTGAAAAGAAATATACTTAACTTCCACCTATTCTCAACATTAATGTTATTCGTAATGTAAGTTTGCAACATGTCAGTTTGTATTGTGCAGTTAAATGCCTCATTTTTGTGTTTTCAAATGAAATAAAATGTGTGTTAGACTAAGGCAGATTAAAATATGTTCATTCTCAAAAGAAGTTCTAGTCTTAAACACTGTTTTTGTCAAGATTCATTGCCAGTGAGCTTGACATACCAGATACCTTGCTTGAGCACCAGGTACATTATGGTACAATGTTTATTACAGATTATCAGTTGGAGCCATAGTATTTTAGGGCAGTTAGACTCAACAGAGCGAAGTAAGTTTCCATGTATCCTGACAGACAGGTATGCATGTGATCTCAATGTTGTAAGAATGATGAGACAGAGGACACTTGGTAACAGCAGTAGTCTAGTGTGCAAGCAGGTACATATGCATGTTACAACTTGTGAACTTTCATATCTTCTTGCTGATTTAAGTTATAATTTTGTTTTTGAATTATTTGATGTATACTTATAAACTGGTAACATTGTTCAACACCAAGAGGATGTGTAAATATGATAAACATTTTATGATTGAAAGTTTATTTTAATTAAGATGCCGATTACTTATGCTGATTTTCCACAGATTGCTGAAAATCATGGCGAGAACTACTTAGATAAGTGCCGCCAGTATGCAACCAATTATATGGCCTTCCAGAAATCTGCAGCCAAAGGCTTAGTGACCATCCCAAACTTTGCAGAGCCACCACCAGTGATGAACATCCCCAGGCATCGCTGGTTTATGAAAGTATATCTTCTGGATGTCATCTCTAGACTGGACTATCAATTGGCTGAGTTGACATCCATTACAGGAGATATTCTTAAAATTGACTCCACCAAGAAAGTAACAAATAAGCTTGCAGGTAAGCTATAGATAAACATTTGTAATGCTACTCATAATTTTAGTATGTGATTTATACTTCGTTTCTATTAAATTTGTAACTTATATTAGACATCAGTTTGAATGAATTTCACAGCCCAACCTGTTTGCAAAAACCATAATGGGAAAAACACCGACAATAGTCCCTAAAGGTAGACAGGTAAATTTATTCTTAGAATATGTAATTTTGGAAAAGAAACTTGGTCTTTATTCTCAGTTGGTATTTATTTGCAGGTGCTTGTTAAAAAGTTTGATTGTAGTTTGGTCCATTCCTAGACGTAATCAGTACTAAGCGGTGACGATAACATTTCCTGCCTTAGCAGGGTTCAAACCTACTGATGTCTTAAGTCCAGTGTGGTCATGCATTAACCACATCCTTCATGCCATCCATTGTAATGAGTCCAAAGGTTGCACTCAAGTATATTTAATAAAACCAAGATAATGCGAAATATTTTGAAAATCAGTTATTAATACAAGCTTTAAATATTATTAAATTACTCAAGAATTTAATGATTACTTTGTTACACAGTCAAGATAAATGAATTCTACATTTTAGGTTTCAGCAGAGGTACAGCGATGTGGGCCACAAATGTTGGTAATGAACATGGCCAGGTCCTCATGTCAGTACTCACTGAAGGTGAGGGCGAAGGGTTAAAGAAAATGCTCAAAGGCATTACCCTTAGGTACAGGAATGCTGGCACGCCTCCACCTAAAGTGATGTATACAGATAGAGATTGCTGTGGAAGGCAATGTATAAAGAAGTACTTTGATGACTGGCCTTTTCTCAATATAAGGTGTGTACTCTATTACATATTTTATATATTCTAAGTGATAAAGAACTGTGGTTTACATGGGAGTAAAATTTTCTTAGTCTTTATTGTATATTTTTGGTTTTTCTTTCGATATTTCAGACTTGACTCCTGGCACTTTATGCGACGCTTTCCGAATGGCTGCACAACCGACAAACACCAACTTTACGGTCCCTTCATGGCAAGGCTAAGTCGTTGTATCTTCAAGGTTGATGAACATGACTATACACTTCTGATGAAGGCCAAGAGACAAGAACTTGTTCAACAGGGTGTCCCAAGTCCAACAGACAATGATGTAGTCCAGCGCATCACATCTGATGAAATAGGCCGCCACTGCAAGCGTGCTACTAGGGGCACCAAGGAGACAACAAGTCTCATAACTGACCTCATCATGTCAATGGATGGCGAAAAAGGTAAATCAAGTAATTTTTAAAAATTTACATGATATAGATTGTTGCAAAATGGTGAGTAGACTGCTGTGCAGCCAAGCTGATATTTATACAAATTACACGGGTAGATTAATCTAAGAATCAACTTACTCAACCACACTTTGCATATATACCAGCATATATATACTTGGGGTGAAGTGAAATTAAAGAATAGGCTTCAGACAGTCAATGTCTATCTTGCAGAGACCTTGCACATGAGGATGTCAGTGTAAATGTTTAGGTGCAGTGTAGACTTCTTTAGATATATAGACTATCTTTGGACTAGTGTAGACTTAAGGCTGTGAGATTACCACACAGTATGGACTTGGCCAGAGTGCAAAATAATCATGGAGTATGGGCTATCTCATGTAATGCATACTGTAACAGGCTATTTATAAAAAATCAGACACTAAGTGATTGAAGGTAACTTTTGACTATGTCACTTTGTTTATAATATTTGGCTATTCAGATTCTGTTTGTATCCCTAAGTAACTTTGTCATTTATATAGGAGTTGACACGAGCGGTGTACCCCTGATAGATACAATAAAGATGTCTGACATCTGGGCCAAGCAGAGCCAACATGTTGCCTGCCTCCAGGACCCTCCAGGTGTCAGACTTTACATACAAGTATCGACTATTAAGAAAGGAGGTATAGAGTTGCCAGTGTACAAATGTGCCAGAGGGTCAACTTCTCTTGAGAATTTCCATCTACACATGGCCAGGTTCATTCCAGGTAAGAAAATTTGATATTACAGCTTTTTTTCTTTCTGTCATATATAAAACTTTGACCTTTGGGATAAATATGTTCAGAGTATTACACTGTAGAATATGCATTTTTTTCTTTTTAAACACAGTAACAGTTTTGAAACAAACTTTCAATCTGACCTCCATGGATATGACATTGTTATTTTTGTTACTAGAGGAGGCATGGAGTTCACTAAAACAAATCTTGTACATAATTATTACAGGAACGCTTGCAAAGGACACAAACTTTCAAGTCTACCTCTTGGATGGCATTTTTAGATGGAATACAGATAGGGCTTCAGAGGCTATCGCTAGTTCCAGTCAACAAACAACAGATGTTCCCAGGACATACAGCGGTTCCCTGAAGCACCAGACTAATGTGCTCTGGCAGGAAGTTTGTGGGAAGCCATTCTTCCCTAACTTTAAGCCTCCAGCAAAGTATACAGGTATGTATGAATGAATTAATTGATATCTAAAGTGTAGCTTTAAAAATAAATAAGAGTATTTCTTACATAGCCAAGTGCACAGTTTTAAATTTACACAGTTTTCAGTATTTGGTCTTCAGCTTTGCCGTGCTTAGCTGTAATACTGGCTGTTCAAGCTGCTCATTTATTTATTTAGTTCTGCTGTGAATACGAAAAAGCAGTACATTGAAAAGTTAAACTTTGTTGCCTTCCATCTTGATTCAAATGAAAAGATCATCAGGCTTTATATATCAATGTTTACTCAAATAAAAAGCTGTACTGTCTATTGTTTTCTAGAAACAAGATTTATTAGATGAAAGAGCAAAATCATTTACAGCTGGATAAACATTATCTTTTACAGCTCTAAGTATGTGTTTTCTGTGTATATTTAAAGGTGAACTAGTTGGACTGCAGTATTTATACGACCAAACTGGCAAACAAATGCCAAGTTTAGCTCTCACAAGGGAACAATTAGAGAAGGATGAGGATAATAATGGACAAGAGGAGGGAGACAGTGTTGAGGATGAAGGGTTCATAGAGATGGAACAGGAAATCCTGAATCTTCCAGAAGAGCCTGTTTCAATACCTCCCTCAGAAAGCACAAAGCCCATCCTTCACATTCCTAGTGAGGCTGATTATCACCAGTTAGCAATGGAAACTGCTATCCAAGGTAATTTGTCTCAAAAATATTATTGTTTTATTGTATGTTGTTTTTTTTTAGTTATTTTTTTTTAATTCCATCTCTTGGATTCAGTATGGCAAACTGAAAGCCAATTAAACTTTTTGACGAATGCTGCTATTTTATTGAAATGACCTCTTGAGCACATATCAATTGAATACTGTTCAGAGTTCATAGTACATGTCCCTGTCTTAGTGGTGCTTTTGCTGAAAAGATAATTAAACACAATATCTCCTATACAGGTATGGAACCACTAAAAGAAAGTTCACTGCCAGTTTCCAGTTCCGATATGTCTCCATCTTTGGAAGATTCCAGCCCTGCAGATCAGAGCAGTCATGTAAGTGTTCATTTATTTTGTTAATATGTTTCTCTTATTGTTTCTGTCTGCAATAATGATGGACACATGCTCTATCACACAGGTTTGTAATTTATTTGAAAATAGAAAGTTATAATTATGTATGCCATCTTTTAACATTTTTCTGAGTATAATGTTGTTTTTTTATTTTTATGGTTGCTGATGCCAGGATTTCATAACTTTTTTTCAGATCAATAAAAACTATGGTTTACAAGATTTGTAGCCTGTTGTTCTAAGGAAATGGTTCAGATACTACATAAATTATTCAATTTTTTGGTCACTCAAAGTTCTTTTAATCCATAACAGTCTCAAATCAATAATTTACTGTAATAGGATTTGCAGCTCTTATAATATTTGATGTAATAATGACATAAATATCTGTATTCCAGGTCCTTGGGCCAGACAATGTTCCAGGGTATGATAAGGTGCTTAACCTTGCTGAGTTCCTTGTTGAACTTAGAGATGAGAAAGTTCTGAGTTTTGACAAGGTTAGACGCCTTACCTACCTTTGGGAACAGTTGTCTGACTTTGACAAGAAAAGGACAGTCTTTCCAAAGAGGTTCACAAAGAAACCATGGTCAGGGAAGTTTGGTGGGCGAGGAAAACATGTCACCCAAGGAGTAGAAAGCATAACAAAGTAAGTATCTAAACCTTTATTAACAATTTAACACTTTTAAAATTTTTGTGTATTTCCATAATAAACTATTGAAATTTAATTTATGACTGAAACTGCACACTATTACTAACTCTTATTATTTATTATAAAAATCTTAATTTTTGTAGACAACAAAAGTTTAAAACATTACAATGTTATGTTTTTGTTTCAAAATAAGTTGTACTTCATTGCTTGTTTTAATAAAACAGTTTATCTGTCTTTTCTGCTCTTTTAGAGTTCTCCTTGGACCTAACCAAGGCCCAGCACAGTGGCCGAACTGTAATAGATACACAGAGGCCACTTGTGAACTTCTGATGAAGCTGTATCCTGGGGACCGGAAGTGTGAGGGGACTGTGTGGACCAGATGGCGTCTTGTCCTCAGGGCCTTTCATAACATCAGGCAGGTCATTTTAAAATCACAGCAGGCCATGCAGAGAACAGAAATACAGCTGCCTTTGCTGAACAAGAAGACACTACAACAATGGTAAGAAGCTATTATATATTTCAATAAAAGTTCCATGTACCCTGATCTGTCAACACTGAAAACAAACAGGGAAATGTGAAAAAGATGAATTTTTACTAATGATGTTATTTATAAGTTAACTCATTTGCATTTGATAGTCTTTTACTTTTGAAATTGAATATTAGTATTGTATCTGGTTCTGATTACTGCTATTCAACTTCCCTTTTTGTACATGTTTCTGAGGATAACTATCTTTAGATTAAGTTTTAGTAAAGTAAAGACTCTTCCATGAAAGCCGAGCCAGGTTAAATACTTAATTTTTCTCCAGAATTTCACTGAAACTTGTTTGCTGCTTTGTTCAAGCTTCTACGAGTGAGCAATCGGATTCACTCTCCTTATAATATTAAAGTACTTTGTTTAATCAAGGGTTGACATCTAGATTTTTATCAATTTTATGTTTTCCAAATGTCTTGAGGCAATTTTTCAGCACATTTTAACAGTATGTATTTGTGCATTTGTATTTCAGGTACAACAAGGCAGACAAAGAACATGAACAGAAGGTCCTCTTGCAGGGAATTAATATGCCAAAGCCAGCTTTGACCGGAAGTGACTTGCCAGAGGCCCGTCAGAAACCAGCAGCACTGCCTTCCAATCAGGCTCCAACATACAAATTCAAGGATAATCCATGCACTGCTGGACTGGCACACAAGAGGATCAACCGAAAGAGGAAGTCAGATACCAAACTTTCAGTAAATCAAACACCAGAAGCAACCGTCATAACATATCCTGTCATAATGGAGCAGCAACAAATAATTATTCTTCCAGGACAACAAACTGCAATAGTTCCTCCATTAACAACAACATCAACAACAACATCACCTATTCCAACAACTTCAATTACTTCAAAGAAAACTAGACCATACAAGACTCCAACTTTTGTCAATTGCAGCAAATGTGGACAAAATAGAAAAAATTCAACAACCCATAAAACTTACATGTTTAAAATATATTGCCAAAATTCAGAAAACATCACTTTTGAAGAATGGAGGAAAATCATAAAACAACAAATGGATGAAGAAAGAAGACAAAAGAAAAGAAATTAAACTATCAACAGCTCCATTATGGCAGGCATACCTTACATACCCAATCTTCAAAATTCGTCACTTATTCGTTTAGACAAATGATCATCAAAGAAAAAAAACAACCAAATTTAAATGCTGCCTTGTGCACTTTTTCAGTCCCATTTGGTAAAGATGTTAAAAACTAATGAGACAAAACAGCTGCACAAGAAGGTTCCAAGCCCTTGTAAAAGCAGAGGAAAATTTGTTGTTTTTTAAATAGAAATTTCAAGTCTATAATTTTCTATCCTAACTTACTTTTCATGTATCAATAGGTTTTGTAGATTGAGACAACAAACCAAGGATTTACAAGTTGATTGAAGTGGATGGAAAAGGGCTTTAAGAACTTTTATAACAACAGAAAGTGATATATTCCTTTGTTTAAGGTGCTGATTTATATAATCTGTTGGCATCTTTTACTTGGGCAATGTGGCTTATCTGTTAAATCATCATTGAAGGACATACCTAGCAGCATACAAGTAGATGGAAATGAACACAAATGGATAGAATTTAACTAAATTCATCACAGAGTAATTCTATAATAATAAAAAAGGTTCTCATTGAATATTGAGATCTGGATCATGATTTTTCACCCTGTGACCTTTTTTTTTTCATAGTTGCTCAGTACAGTCTTGTGGGCTATGGCCTTAGCTCAGTCGGTAGAGCCGCGGAACGGTATTCCGAGGGTCCCGGGTTCGAGTCCCGGTCAGGCTGCACATTTTTCTCACCCTGTGACATTTGGCGCCCAACGGGGGACCGTGACTGATATAGCTCAGAGTTTAATTTACATTGCTCTGTAACTCTGTGAAATTCGAGGACGAATTTCAATATAGCAGGGGAGTATGTCACGGTTCAGAACTGTTCACTATTTAGGGGAGAAGATGTGTAAGCGGCCGGATAGCTCAGTCGGTAGAGCCGCGGAACGGTATTCCGAGGGTCCCGGGTTCGAGTCCCGGTCAGGCTGCACATTTTTCTCACCCTGTGGGGAGTCTTCTCTTTTCCATTTATTCTCGCCTTTTAAGTCCATTTATTCCCGCCTTTTACGTCAAAATGCACATTGCAGCAATATATTCGCAATACTTCAAAACAGTAAATTAAAGAATTTAATTGATTGTCTATTATGTTAAATGTTAATTATCGACACGTTTTTGCACGTTTAAGTTGTCTACCATGGTAAAATTAGTTATTATCGATTATTTGAAATATCACTTGCACGTTATGTGCGTGCAAGTTATTTATTTTTTTAATTTCAAAAGCACGTTTTAGTTCGCGTTTGTTGTTAATTATGTTTGAGCCGCATGCCTCCGGTATCATGCAAATATCCGCGAACATTTTGAAAATGTATTTAAAAGTAAAATATAGTTATGTGAAGATAGAAAATAATTTACACACTGCAAACGGCACTTACAATACAAATAAATCGCCTGTAGAAAAAGAGGTCAACAATGCAAATATAGCCTTTACCGCGATAGTCACGCAGTAGCACTAATTAAGGTGGTAAACACTGCAAAATTAGTAAACGATATCGCACATTACATGCATATTAGTAATTATGGCTTGAATCCTTTTACCTTTCTAAAAATCATAATATATTTTTTTCTCAGGTTTGGTTTTCTTGAAATATTTCGGCTAATCTGGAGGCATTCAGATTTAATTAATAGACTATATTATTGTCTAAGGGGAAAAAGCACTAAATATATGATATGCTGGCAAAAGTAACTTGGAAATACAACAAAAGTCATATGGATTGACTAAAAAGAACAATTGATTACGGACAATATGGATATTTATATATGTATATTAATTAAGTTTTAAAAAATGGAAGATATCACCGCTGAAGACGGCGGATGACAGTGACTTACCTGAGACATTTCAACAATTTGTACGACATTAAAGCTAAATATTATTGACTGGCAATACTTGAATTGTTTTAAAGGAAATTGCTTGAAGCTAGTCAACTAACGATCTTAAGTACGGTTCATTATTTTTCAGGTTCTACAGTTTTTAACCTCTAACCCTATATATTTCTTACATAACATGCCTTATACTAAGAGGATATTCTTTCGTTTGCGTGAAATATGGAATATATTTTCACGAAACATGATAAAATGCCACATATTTTCACGAGCCGGTACGGCGAGTGAAAATATGTGGCATTTTATCATGTTGAGTGAAAATATATACCATATTTCACGAAAAACGAAAAAATATCCTTTTTATTTAATTTCATTATCAAAGAAAATGGTAACGAATCCCCTTGCTTGATATCAACTGCGATTGTACAGCGCGCAGTAATTTATGCGTAAGCACGCGCTGTTTGGCGCTACATTGTGACGTCATGTAAACAACTCTTTAAACGTCTGTACAGCGTTAATTACTGAATTAAAGATATTGGTGTTCGGATTAATTTTCTTAGTTAGACCATTTTCTATCATGCTAGATAGTTTTCAAAACAAAATTCAAGAAAAAGTTGTTTTGTATTTATCAGATTTTTCAAACAAAACGGCGAAAGAAGTCCCTTAAAATAAATATGAGTTTTGACTCCGCCCACTTTCATATTTATATTTCATATTTATTTTTAAAAAATATGAAATATATTTGACTGATATAGCACCATATTTCATGGGTAAAATTAAATAAATAGAGGATATTCAAGTTTTTTCTATAAATACATGATTTATTTTCATCGAGTGGTATGAAAATAAATATTTCATGAGTGGCGGTAGCCACGAGTGAAATATGGTAATTTTTATGCCACAAGATGAAAATAAATCATGTATTTATAGAAAAAACTTGAATTTTCTGTTTATTATATACATTTTTCTCTTTCTGGACATTAAAATTTGAAGACCTTCCCTTAAATTTTGAGTACTGGCAGAATTTAAAAGAAAGTAGTCCGGCAAGACACCAGTGAAAATACGGAAAATATGTTTCACTGCAGTGAAACATAAATTTTTACAGTGAAAATACGGAAAATGAAAATACGCATTTTATTTCATCAATATTTCTCAATATTTCATTTAAAAGTATATAATAAAGAGCTGTATTTAACAATTAAAACACTATTTACTATATTTACTATATTGTCATTTTGTTTTATAGACTATGTCCGCCAAACAAGAGGATGTCCCCATTCTCACGGTTTGTGAAACTCGAAACATATAATTGTCAACAACATTGATCGAATGTGTCTCAATCTATGACCTCGTACTATACATAAGTACCTCAATGAAAGAAACAAACAAACAAACTAGTTATTTCTGAATAGTTCGGTGTCTGAAAATGTTTCTCGTTGGGCGTCCTGTTTCTTAACATAGTAGTAAAATGTTAATTATGCAAGATCAATTGTTGCATATATTATAAACTAATCTTTCGCTATTGCGCACATTTACACTGTACATGGTATTATCATGAAAAGCAAGAAATGTACAGATGCATGTGCTGTCGGAATGCAAATTGTATACATTTGTATATGGGAAAAACTTTAAAAAATACACGAATCTTATCTTTTTTCTCTGTTTTCTATAATATTACTATAACTTGGATAGGAATTCTTACAAATTGAAATAAATTGCTTTGATTCTCTTGATCACGCCAACATTTCTTTGTTTGACCAGCACCGAAAAGCAAACCTTACGCGTCTAATAAGTATAATTATATACATGTATTATCTATCTTTTTCCTCAGATAATATAAAATTGGAACACAAATAGCTTATTCACCAAGATATAAATCAAGGCCATATATAGTTTTGTTGAAAACGTGATACTTGAATTTGGCGTTATCATGTTTTTTTTGTTTGTTTAACCCGATATCTATCAAACTTGTAAAATTCAAAAGTACTTTTGAGTTATTTTAATCATGTTTTAACATTGTTCCGATTGTTTGATGTTCTTTTTATGTTATGCCTTTATATTAGATATAGGCCTACACTTTTGTGTTTATGCCCTCGCTGTTTAAGAATATTTTTCAAAGTAATCATGTGCCTCGCCTTGTTTTGTACTCGTGTTTAATTGTTTTTTGTTGCTTTTTATTCATTTATTTATATTTTGGTTATTTGTTTATTTTTATTTATTTATTTATTATTTTTTTGGAGGTGGGGGGGGGGTCATTTCAGAGATGTTATTTTTCAGAACTACATTGAATAGTTTACACAGTTTAAATTTACAAGCAAATCTGTGATAAAATTGTTAATGTGTTGCCTTTTCAATGAAAACGCAGGCTTCACTCGTCACGGGTACTACTTGTAACGCACATTGGGTACGTATCTTTTAGTATAATAGACAGTACACAACTATGTAAAAAATGCTTATTATTGGTACCCGACAATGCTGAACTGCCCCGAGAACTTTAAAAACACTTATAATTGATATCAATTTACGCAAAATAAATAATGACATTAAAAAAAGAACGACCGATGTACCAAACTAAAGTGACCCCCATAATATTATGACCCCGGTCTATAGTTTTCATAGAATATTGTCTCCGTGGTTCTAATATTATGATCCAATGGTCAAAGTAATATGACCCCCCCCCCCATGAAAAAATGACTGTCGCGAAGAATGACAACCCCCTTTTAATAATGACTCCCTGTAATTTGTTGTCATTTGAAAATAATAATAAAGGTAACCCATTTCATACTATACGAGAACTTAAAGACGATTTTAAAATATTAAAGAGATCATTTGAAATGGCAGTATTCTATATGGGACTTTACATTTTTCTCCAGGATGAGCAAGTCTCCTATAAAAGTACGGCTCTAATGATGACAAAATTTAACCAGTTTCGCCTTTGTTTTTAAATTTGCCATTCAATGCTATTGTGGTTCTAACTTTTCTGTTTTTTTTTTCTTTTCTTTTTCAATTAAAAAACAACAACAACAACAACAAAGGAAAAAACACGTTAAATACAAACATTGTAATTAACCTGTATGTATAAGAACTATATCCATATTGTTTATTCATATTAATTCTTGCTATATAAACTCTAAAAATAATAATTGTAACAACATACTCACACAAATTTCTATGAACCTTTGCAAGGAAAATGAATGATTCAGATTCTCCATTCATGTTTCACCATGTTTATCCGTAATATCATAATGTTAAGTGGAATAAAAATTAACAATTAAGCAAATTAACAGATACATGTCAGACCCATTCTGTTAAACTATCATCACGTCAGTAACGTTGTCATGACGTAATCATAATTGAATTTGCTGACGTAACTTGTCATAGAAACGACGTTCCGCAACATTAGATATCAACACTCAAAGGTATGTAGATACGTTTTTTTATTATCATTTACAATTTCTTTATTAATACGTTTTACTGGAAGTTATGGCCAGTAAAGAGATTCAAAATGTTACAAAACTTAATTAAGATTAAATAATCATTTAATCTAATTATTTACTTTTTAGCTCGTTTGTGATAAAAGCTTTAACACAATAAATTCGATTCACAGTGAATTCCGCTTCCTCACAAAATGGTTATGACTTAAATATGACTTGGACCCACTTTCAGTTTCCTGCCAATTTCAATTTGTGAAAATTGATCTGATTTCTGACAACTGTTGAATAAATTGATATTTGTTATGAGCACAATAATTGAGTATGAAAATCTTGTTACAGTGAATTATGAACAGATTATCAAGAAACGACTACAAAGATCATTCTAAAATGGACAAAGTTTGTTCGTCAAAAAGGGCAAAACCGATACGTGGCGCCGCACATAAACGACAAGATTCTTAAAGAAAATTGTCAAAGCGTAGAAAAGGTAATGTTTTCAAAGAATTCTAATAATTTTTATTATATTCTTATAACTTTTATGATATTTTATAACTGTTAAAGGGATATTTTTTCATTTGAATTATGAATTAATCAGGGACAGTGATATTTGTAACTCTGAAATATATATTTTTTAAAAAGGTTCTGACTGTTTTCAGTTGTTTACAATGTCAGTAAATCATTTTTCTGTCATGAAACCTTTACATGACGGTCTTACATCAATACTGCTAACCGGATGCTAAGCAAGAACATAACCGTTCGTTGTAACAAGACATGTTAGTCAAGGTAGTAAATATGTCTATAGTCACTTTCTATTTACAATCTGGTGTAGAAAAAACAAAGTCCACCGCAACTTTTCGGCCGTTTTTGTCATACTTCATTTCATGATAGAGGTGTTCCGTTGTGAACACTGCATCATCACAAGTTGTTTATGCTTCTTTTTCCTTATATTTTCAGCTGATAGTAAGACCTCACAGAAGAAAAGGCGAAGTAAGAGCGCTTTACCGCCACAAAGTCAGAGTAGGTCAATACCACAACAACATGGCCAAGTTGGAGAGCGCAAGAGACGCACAGCAGGATATAATAGTTCTAGAGCTGAAATAAGGAACCAGTCTGAATATGGTAATTTAATCTAAAACCATATATCTAATAACTATATAACTTTTTTACCGGCGACTACTAATGCTTTGGGGTACTAGTATAATTTTAAACTTGAGAACTGTTTTGCACAATGAACTAATAAAAAGGGTAAGACGTGTATTTATAAACACATTTAGTATAATCACTTGCGGGATAAGTAAAAACTATGTTGCATTATGCTTTAAAGGGCTTTTAAAATTCTTTTTTTTCCAGAGTTAAAGATGTACCTCGAAGATAACTATGACTGCGTGCAACATACAAATAGTTATAGGGAATTTCCCAAAGAACCAGTTTCTCAACAGCAGAATACAAAAGTGTCAGAAAATATTTCTCCTCTACAGGAACCAAAAGTAAAAAGGTATAGAGTTTTTGCAAAGATACATTTTGGTCTCTTTATATGTTTTGTACTATTAATAATTGATTAACAAAAACTATTTTTTATCTTTTTTTATCTTGTTTTTTTATCTTGTTGTGTTAAAGACAGAAATATTTAGAAAAAATAAATCACATAAAAGAAAGAGTATGTCATTATTTACGATGGATGTTGTACATGCGCTTACATTGTGTTTCCATTGTTAATTATTATATTTTTACGTTGAACAGTGACTATCGAGAAGCAGACGACATCCAGTGTCAACCCGCCAAACAGCAGACGTCCGACAGCCAAACTATGAAATCTACTAAACACGGCAACTTAGACATGAACATTACAGATATCTGCACAAAGTCACAAGTTTCTAGCACTCAGCAAATCAGTGAGAAGTGGGCGAAAGAAGATATAAGAAATGAGTTGGCAAACAAGAAGAAAACAAAGAAAGGATTTTTCATCAATGCCTATCGCGCTGTTCTTGCTTGTTTTAGAATTAAAAGTGGCAGAAAATAAATTAATTAATTCGGACATTGTTAAAATTGCGCACAATATAATCTTTTTTATGTTCTGATATTTATATGATTCACTTTTGTTGAAGTAAACTTTATTTTTTTACAATTGTCTAAGTTTTGTTTTCTTTGATGTTTTATGAAAATAAATGTACATACATGCTCCTTGTATACATATACCATGTAATGATTATCAAGGTTTTCACAAAATGCCTAAACATTGAAGCATTCATAGAAAAGTAATGGCAAGGAATTGCCATTTCAAGTTCAAGCATATAAAAGTTTCGTCAATTAAAATGCAGAAGCTCAGATGGGCTGTGATATGGATTTGATATGAATCTTTTGTACTCTAGAAATGAAAACGAGGCTATAAAGGGTGTGATATTGATTTGATATGAAACCTTTGGAGTCTGGAAATGAAATGAAAACGAGGCTAAATTGATAAGATTGGACCCAATAATGATATATTGTTCAAATTCTGTAAGTGCATTGGTTATATTTTATAAGGTGTGAAATAAAGAATATATACCGACTGTCATTGTGTAGCATAGATGTAAACACACACACACACGAACACCAAAACACGCACACGCACGCGCACCAACACACACAAACAAACACACACACTTAAAGTAAAAACGCATGCAATAAATAGATCGGCATGTAAGATCAAGTTATATTTCACTCGCGAACACCAGCTTTTATATTTTCACTCGTGGCTATGCATCTTGTAAAAATATTGCTCTTTGAACTATATTTCGATCTAATATGCAAAAAATAATTATATTGATGAATAAGCTGAGGGAACAATTATATTGGAGCATTAGCTACATGTGTTGGTATAGCAATAAGCATACTACTTAGCCAAAACTGCCGTACTATTGTCGCTTTAGCTGATGAAAAAGCTAAAGAAATGCTTAAGCTTATACAGCAGTAATATACTGATGCTGTTACAGATGACAAGTGCTGAAATATTGAGACCGAAGCTGATGGCACCATGATGGGGCCACAGTGATGATTGATAAATAAGTCAGTGGTAGAATATCATTAACTCTGTAGCAGTAATATTGACGCAACATTTAAAGCTGATTGAACAGTAATATTGACGCTGTAGCTGATTGAACAGTAATATTGACGCTGTAGCTGATTGAACAGTTATATTGACGCTGTAGCTGATTGAACAGTAATATTGACACTGTAGCTGATTGAACAGTTATATTGACGCTGTAGCTGTTTCTACAGTAATATTGACGCTGTAGCTGATTGAACAGTGATATTGACGCTGCAGCTGATTGAACAGTAATATTGACACTGTAGCTGATTGAACAGTTATATTGACACTGTAGCTGATTGAACAGTAATATTGACGCTGTAGCTGTTTGAACAGTAATATTGACGCTGTAGCTGATTCAACAGTAATAGACACTGTAGCTGATTAAACAGTAATATTGACACTGTAGCTGATTGAACAGTAATATTGACGCTGTAGCTGTTTCTACAGTAATATTGACGCTGTAGCTGATTGAACAGTTATATTGACACTGTAGCTGATTGAACAGTTATATTGACGCTGTAGCTGTTTCTACAGTAATATTGACGCTGTAGCTGATTGAACAGTGATATTGACGCTGTAGCTGATTGAACAGTAATATTGACACTGTAGCTGATTGAACGGTAATATTGACGCTGTAGCTGATTGAACAGTAATATTGACGCTGTAGCTGTTTGAACAGTAATATTGACGCTGTAGCTGATTCAACAGTAATATTGACACTGTAGCTGATTGAACAGTTATATTGACACTGTAGCTGATTGAACAGTAATATTGACGCTGTAGCTGTTTCTACAGTTATATTGACGCTGTAGCTGATTGAACAGTTATATTGACACTGTAGCTGATTGAACAGTTATATTGACACTGTAGCTGATTGAACAGTAATATTGACGCTGTAGCTGTTTCTACAGTAATATTGACGCTGTAGCTGATTGAACAGTGATATTGACCCTGCAGCTGATTGAACAGTAATATTGACTCTGTAGCTGATTGAACAGTAATATTAACATGTAGCTGATTGAACAGTAATATTAACATGTAGCTGATTGAACAATTATCGTGTCACACGTCAAAGATGGGTGCTCACAACGAGGAACGGAAGTTGCTCACAACATTTTTACCGATGGACATTTTTCACTCGTTGTGTGTTAAACGGGCGTGTAATATGCATAATACATACATAAAGGCGATTTTTGTATTTAGTAAATATATTTAATACACTTGTTACTATATATAGTAACAAAATTGCCTATGATTTCAACTGATTATGAGTGTCACGTGACCTATTATGAGTTTGCGGCCCGGGCCGAGAACTTAGTTATCAGCCCGCCAGAAAATGTTGCACGTGCACAAACTGAAACAATGACGTCATATTTTTACGTCATCAAACAGTTAACTGTAAAAAGTGTAAGTAGGTTGTCAGCACGAATCGCTTTAAAATTTTATTTATGAGAGCTTAAGCGTATTTAGTACAAACACATTTTTGTTACTATTAAAATTTGTGGAAATAATACGACAAATTCATTCCGAAAAAAATGAAAATAAAACTTGCTTCTAGATTCTACTGCTTTGAACACACAAACAGTAAACATCTCTGTACAGAACAGTAGAAGAGTAGACAAGAATGTCAACGAAAGAACTTTGTTGTTTTTTTTTTTTTAAATGCTACTATTAGATCTACCAAGTGTATTAAAGACATTAATACACGTCAGAGTAGGACCGGAAGGTGATAATCAGCCCTGAATGAATAATGGCCCTCGGGCTAAAGCCCTCGGGTCCATTATTCATTTTGCGGGCCGATTATCACCTTTCGGCCCTCTCCTGCCGTGTATTAACCTCTTAATACAGTCAAACGTTAAATAACATCTTCAAATAAAGGCCAACCTATAGATAAAGTCCATTTTGCTATGTACAACTCTCCAGTGATTAAAACAGAACTGAGTACACTTTAAATAAAAACCACTTATCTATAAAAGCCATATTCAGTCTCTCCTTTGGGTGGTCGTTTTTTAAAAGTTTGACTGTATATCTCATTGAGAAGTGAGAAAATTATTAGATTTTCACGAGTTCTTAGCAGAAGCTAATAGACGATACATACATTCCCTGTTCGTTAGAAAATGTAAGTACACCCGTATTTACCTCACGACACCAACAGTTATGCTTGTATAAGCCAAAACAAGCGACAGAAATTATTACAAAGCCAGCTAGAATAATAATAGGTAATTCTCTTCAAAACTGGCAAGAGTCTTGTGCAATAAAGAGTATTCACCTAATAAATATAACTATCCAGTCAACTTTTTTTATTTACATATTATAAACAAACAAAAACAAAACGATAAAATATAATAACAACAGAAATATGATCACATTGAGTTTATTAACAAAGTGGAGGTATTACATATTTTTACATAGTTGGTTATAAATATACTAGTAGATAAAAAAAATCAAACCTACCCAAAATATCCATACAGAATAAATATGAAGAAGAAGAAGAAGAGTCTTTATTTTGTAAATTATCTCTCAAAAGAGTCATGTACAAGCATTCATGATATATACAATTACATGTATGCATAAGTAAATAACTAATTACATAGCAAGATGACGTGACTGCAAGTATTTCTTTTCTTTCATTATTATAATGGTTACCATTGATTATGTATTTAATTTACAAGTTATTTACTTTTTGAGAGATTCTACATTCAAGTATATAATAATAAGAAATACTTCGTGTATGTATTAGGCTTGCAATCTCGGGAGAGACATTGTCAGCATCTATTACATAGTATACTTTAAATTATCTTCCATACACTGGTCTTTGAAGTACATTTACTAATCTAAGCTATATGGTATTGATTTATTGCAATAGTAATATGGCACAAAATATTGAAATTATACAAACAAAACAAAACAAATGTTACAACAATATGTCATATAATTCACAATCTAATTCATACATTGTATTCTTCATTTTTCGAATTATTTTATGCACACCTTTAATTGTCTCTTAAGCTAGATATAAGCTCAATAAAATCTGTAATGTTTTTTTCTTGTATATACAGTGTGTTTTCTTTCAAAATGTTTTAAGATTAGTGATAACTGTAATTTTAGTACTTGCGATAATTTGTTTTTAACTTTAAATCATTTGTAATTTTATATTTGAGTAAATGCTAAGGTGAATATGCAGCAAATCTTTGAGCGAACAAAACCTATAACCTTCTTTACAGTAACATAATTATACAAAACCACTATCACTGCCAGAGGTCAACGAATAACGTTCATCTGAAACAAAATAAGGATAGGAAATCGTTATTAAATTTTCGTTTAAAACAGCATTAACCAACAACCTCAAGGCCACATATAGGACTTATATTTAGATTGAAAATATACAAGATATCCGTAAATTAACATTAGAAATGAAAGGACTTTTTTAATTATCATATTTTTTGACGTTCCTGTTCAAACCTCTAAGTCTGCTGGAGTAGAAAATGATAAGCCTTTGCCACCCAGTAGAGTCAGGTCAGCCTAGCTGAACATCCGTGCAGCCTTACCAGGATTTATATTGTAGACCGAAAAATTTAAGTTTTCATATAGATTTCCCTAAAAATTGGTTATGGATATTTCCAACAGTTTTAATTCATTAAAGAAATTCAATAGCTTAAGAGTAAACATTCATTCATAAATAAAGCTGTAAATAAACAAGAAAAATGTCACCCAGCAGAACCATAGTTTTTTCATTGGACCGGGTTTTTTGTTATTATGTATGTAGCGGACAGGTCAATTCCTTTTCATGGCAGTTGACAATGTAAAAGAAACTATTTTACAAACGCAAGCACTACAGTCATCTCAATGGTATTGTTAAATACTCTAGTTTTCAATTTTATGCTTCCTTGGCCGAATCGATATGGTCGCCCATTTCAAATCACTTCAATCTAGTCAACGAATTTGGATTTTGTCATATTAGGAAGCTATATGGTAAAATAGCTATCCCGCTTGCTTAAGAAAGATGCTTGGTCCCACTCAGCTGCCCGAAAGCACACATGAGATCTTCATCCACAAGTAAAGCTGGTAAAGTGACGATGTGACTTATAATCCGACAAAACAAACACACAAATAATTCAATTTTACCTCTAACGGCTGTTATTTTTAGCAGGAAGTCATAATCATTGGTATTTACAGAGATCCTATGTAGTGTCAAGGTCACACTTCTATGGCCAGTAGTATACACAGATGGATTATCACCACAACTGTATTTGGTCTGTATATAAGACATGATAAATAAGGTGAGATTTTGATCAAATATCTATTTATATGGATAAATAAAGAAGCATGATTTAACATTCACGTGAAAGAATGAAACTGAATTGTGTAATCAAGTACACTCCCATCAGTCTGTTTGATCATTATGAGGATTCAATTTAATTGTCGAAAATCTCATCCGAAAATCTTCGTTTACAATCACAACTACTTGAACAATTTTCAGCTGTACTTGTCAAACATTATATAAATGAAGCCGGTCATATACAAACAATTTAGTGTTTCAATTAGCTCGATTATTTCGTAAAATATTATAGTTAAGAGTACTTCTACAAAACTTACTTTTTAGTAACAGCATGAACAAATATTTGACTTTGACAGTCATAATTTATAACGTTTTAGCCGATTTTAGCAAAAAAATCAAGCAAAATTCAAACATTTGACCTTGGATGTCAAGGTTGTTGCTGAGTCAAGGTCAAGTTCAGTCTGGCCTTCTAAAAGAGTTGTTTTCTGTTAAAGTGTGAATAGAGAAAATAAGAAAGCACACATGAGATCTTCCATGAAGTCAATCCATGAAGAAATGAAAACAATGACCAAGTTTCTTGACGGCAACGACAGCCTGAATCTAGCAATAGCTCGACTTGCAAAACTCGAAGTCGAGCTTAAGATGAAGGAATGAGATTTTCTCCCTCCAATGTTTCACATGTTACTATGTCGACTCAATAAAATTATGTTTTCACCAGTACCAATGTTGTTAATTAAACATCGTAATACAATTAAAACCTCACGTTTTGAGAATAATCAATGTTATTAAACATGTTAATGTTTATTTCAACGTACCATTTCACCATGGGCACCTCCAGATAGATACAGTTTCACATCACAAGCATTAGCAATAAAACTTTCAAAATCAACTCTTATAGTGGCATTATTGTCAGCTGTTTGAAAAGTTATTGTACATCCAGTCTAAAATGTAAAAGAACACCATTGCTTGCATAATAAAAATATTTTCTTTTTATTCAGTTCGAAGATGCTGAAAATCTGTTACACTTAACTAATATGATAGTAAAAAGTTTTTGGATGTTTTTTACAGATAAGAACTCAAAAGTTTTAAGCCTAAATGCAATTCACTGCTTGTTGGTAAACAAAACGTTTGGGTTTTTTAAAAGAGATTGAAATGTAAGATGTAAATATAAATTATGTTATAATTTGAGTAACTTACTTGAGTAGATTTGGATGCATCCTTTGTCTTAGCATGGACAGTGACTGACTGACCTCTCCCTATACCCTGTACACCTATATAGCCACAATCAGGGAAGAATCCATATTAATCTAAAATTTTCAAAATATAATGAATCGCCCCATTAAAAGCAAAAAGGTACAAAAGTGACATTTTCATGTTTTCGAGAAAATCGCGTATAAAGATTTGAAGTTCCATATCAAATCAGGTTTTTACAACATGTCAAAGAAACTTCCCCACATATATTTAGATAATAAAATTATTTAAATGTTACATGCCCAAAAAGTTGGAAAGCTTTAAATATATTTACTTATAAGTGATAATTAATCAATTAAAGGGAATGGTTCCTTTTTGCACTAATAAAATATTTTGAACGACAAATTGCAAGAAGGTACCATATGATCGGCTTGGCCCCTTTTTGCATTGTATGATTTTTTAACATTTGCTGTCGAATATATCAAAAAAGGTACCATATGGCAGTTTGGGCACCTTTTTGTCCCAATAATACTAACAAAAACATCATTTGGATACAGTTTTATTCTAAAATGATGCAAATAATAATATGAAATTCTTGTGTTTTCAGTAAATGTCTGATACAACTATCACACTGCATGTTTTTAAAATCTTCCTTTGTGGTCAATTTCAATGTCTACGTCAAAATCTCTTACATCGTTAGTCAAAATCAGAATCATTCTTATCCGATTCCATCGTGACATAACCCTTTTCTTTCCTGTATGTTGCCTAAGTGGCATTATAATTATGGAACTCTTTTGGGATAATTTCCTTTGCACACGAAGTAACCAAGTCATTTGTCTTTTGAATAGAAACTGGCGATTTGGTATTTGGTATCTTTTTCACCACTGATACTTTCTGTCTGTCTAGATTCTGTATTCTGAACTTCTATTTCCATAAAATCTTCAGCATTGTAGCTGTTATTTACAAATACTGACTTTGGGTTTTCCTTTGGTACCTGTATCCATTTCACCTGTAGCAAGTTTACTCTTTGTACTTCAACGGATGTTTTGGGTCTCGGACACTGTTTTTTTTTAATGAAATATTTGAAATCAAAAGCATGGCTATATTTCATTGGCACAGCAATTTATGGCTGTGATTTTCTGGTCAGTGATATAAGAGAACACAACTGAATGATACATAATTATACAGGAATTATTTACTTTGCCCCATCAAGAGTCAAGTTGTCACTCCATCTGTGAGTGACCCGATACAAGAAATTTGTGATGACCAATCTTAAACTTGGAACTTGTGATTATATAAAGACGCAGCTACGAATCAATTTCTGTTTTGTCCCCCGTATGAATCTTAAAAATATATGACTTATTTGACATTACCACTCTGGCAAGTAAAAAAGGGTTTTTTATTAAGCAGGAAGCTATTTCACATGCCTCTATTTGCAGTTGGTTTTATCCAATACATGACATACAACATTTTTGTCTCATAAGGAATATACTGTCAAGTTGTGTAGCAACAGAGTTTTCTTGAATAGTAAAGCTCACTCACTAATGAGCAAGGGGTTGTTACAACGGCCTTGAGATCAAAACATGCAACATAAACGCATGTGTCACCTTTTATTTTTAACCTTTTCTTCTTGTGAATGTTCCATCTGTTTTTGATGTTCAATATATTTTTCCTTGCTCGTGCCATCTAGTGTGCCTTCTGCCTTCTTCTATTGTACAGTGTACATAATGAACATTGGTTTTTTTTTTGGTTTGGAAAATGATTGGTTGTAATTTTCACAAAAGATACAGGTTTTATTTCCTTCTTTTCAATTTCAATAGTTTACAGTTTCTACATCTTTTAATGTTGAAGTCATAGTCATGAGAAAGGTATTGTTTCTTTTAGAATTTTTTCTTGTATAATGAGATTCCATTTTAGGAAATTACCCTTTATGGTGTTTCACCAATTTAACTGTATCATAATCTTGTTTATTTGCAGATGTACACTTCCCTGTCATGTTTCTCCTTCCTGTACCTCATGTTTCTTGTTGGCAAGAGTATAGTCAATTACTTTTCTTTTCACGTCCAAGTTTTTGTGAAGGAGTCATTTATACACTATCATTATCTTCACACTGTTATCATTCCTCAATTTAAAACAGAAACAATATTTTGTTATATTTGATGTCCTTATCAACATCTAGATTGTGTATTCATTAAAAAGCTAAAAGGTACCAAGTTAGCAATTTAATATATAAAATAATCTTAAGGTAGGTAAATTATTTGTGTGCACATGGTTCCTTTTTGCATTAAAATAAGTGCTCAAAACTAATATAGTCATTCAATGTAAACAGGTACTATGTGACACTTGGTACCTTTTTGCTCAAACTGGTATACATATGGTACCTTTTTGCATTATTAAATGAGAAAATAATTACATTGTACCTTTTTACATAACCTTATATGTCTGTTAATAAACATGATACTACAGAGATATTTCTACAGATTAAAGATAACATTAAAACATAATGAAAAATGTTAAAAAGTAACTTTTGGCCAAACTGTCGCTTGGTACCTTTTTGCTTGAATGGGGCGAAATTATGTTATAAGAATATTTTCCAATCCTTCTGACCAGTTAACTCACTTCCGAACATTTTTTAGTTTTACATTTACTGAGCATTAATGAAGGTGAAATTAAATGTAAAAAAAACATTTCTTTTCTGGTAAAAACATAAATACATTTCAAGATTCAAGAATCACGCGTTATTTTGTACATTGTCGAAACTAACATAATCTGTATTTTATTCCTTGCCATTTTATCTGACCGTTTGTTAACATTTATTATGCCTATCTTAAATAATAAATATAATCAATACAAGTGCGATATAGGTCTACTTACATACAATCTTAGTCATTATGTTTTTATCACTGCTTGTGGGCAAAGGATACCTTTCATCTAAAAAACAAGTTGGCATATAAATTAAAAGAACGGCCATTACAAAGCAAAGGTTTGTTATGACACAGCTGCGTTAAAAATAAATACTGAAAATTGAAAATGAACAGAATGTTCGTTTTATGAAATTAGTATGTGTTTCCTGTACTGTTTATATAATGTTGATGTTGTTTGAAAAACATTACATTATCGCAGCGGCAAATAACAAGGATAGGTTTGAAATTGCAGAAAATAACTCTCAACATTGCTACATGTGCATTTTTATTGGACTTGCCAATTATTTTTAACACAACTAATGAATGTACCAAGCCTTGTCTTCCAAACATTGCTTTATATAAGTCTTAATGTAAATGGCTTATATTTTCAAATGAATTTTAAAGCTCCTTATACAATATCTACCATTGCAAGTTCAGTTCATGCTCTAGATCTCAATAGTACTTATTATCAATATTATATAATGAATATGGTATGAAAAATAGTTGTTTCCAACCCAGTATCCTTCTCTTCGATAAACATTAAAATAATTCACACCCCGAATAGGTGTGAGTTAACATTATATAACAAACAATTTCAATGAAAAAAAGAACCAATCTCTAATCTGCTACAAACTTGAATAAAATTTTAGATATGAAAAGAGGCACTTATCATTTTGAAAAGTATTTTAGCTTCATTTTTTATTTGCCATTCTCAAATTATATTATTATTTCACATTGTGTATTTACTCTTAAGAATGCAACCGTCTATGTTAATTTAGATCGATTAGATTATCAATTCTCCTTATTAGTCTTATATTGATTGATGAGATTAATCATTACAAGTAGGTTATATGCATACTTACAGACAGTTTGTGCCATAATGTTACTATCACTGGTTATGGGCAATGGATAATGTTCATCTTAAAGAAACAAAGGCTATATAAATAGAAATGTCCTTTACAATACAAATGCCTGTCTCATATACAATTGTGTTATATAATAAATTTATGATGTAATGACTTAATATAAATTGAAAAGAATGTTTGTTTTATTCAATTACCACAAAGTTTTATAAAATGATGTTACTGTATGCTTATTCATACATATCTGTACATGGTAATAACAATTACAGATAATGACTCTCAATACAGGCTCGTTTGAATCTCTTGTTGGGCCTCCTTTCAGCGTGTTATATTTTTCTAGTCCTTCGGAATCATTGCCTCAAGCACTATTAAGTATTGAGAATTGAGTTGCTTGGGGCGAGGGAATGTTGCACCTTTTTATTGTCCCTCATGTACAGACTCAATTAATTTTCTGTAATTTTCACTATTTTCCTAGATTTTGTTAATTTTGTGAATAAATAATTTTTTTTGTCAATGAAATGCCGATGTGTGACGTCTAATTTTAAAATGCTATAAATATTCCGACTTAATTATCAATCTATTTATCTTGAATCATATCTTTTTACTATTTTCTTATACTTATCAACCAATTTAAATGACAGGTGAAGAATAATGTTCAAGTATTAGTAATATCTTTTTAAATAATTACTCCGTACACAACATTTTCAATTACACGAAAAAGTTAAACAGTTATCTCGATAGTGTTCATTAAATTATAATTTCATGTTATATTCAATCTTACCTCTGACGGCTGTTATTTTAAGCTGGAAACCATAATCATTAGTATTCACACTGGTCCGATGCAGTGTCAAAGTCAAACTTCTTTGGTTAGTAGTATACACATATGGGTTATCACCACAGCTGTATCTGACCACCATTGTTTGCATAATAAAAATATTTTCTTTTTATTCAGTTCGAAGATGCAGAAAATCTGTTACAGTTTACTAATGTGATAGTTTTTAGTTTTTGGATATCCTCTCGGAAACGAACTCATTAGTTTTAAGTCTAAATGCATTTCACTGCCTGTTTGTTAACAAAACTTCTTGATTTGTTAAAGAAATTGAAATGTAAGATGTAAACAATTCTTGTAAAATATAACTAATGCTTGTTAATTTGAGTAACTTACTTGAGTAGATGTGGATGCATCCTTTGTCTTGGCACGGACAGTTATTGACTGACCTCTCCCAATAAACTGTACACCTATATAGCCACAATCAAGGGAAGAATCCATATAATCTAAAAAAAAAAGAAAATAAATTATACAAGAAGAGCATTTACCATCCTTGTGATCAATTATATTAAAATAACTAACCTTTGGTTTTACAATTACTGAGAATAACTGCGGGTGGCCTTTGATGTAAATAAAGTTTCATTTCTGGTACAAACTTATATACATTTCAAGATTCAAGAAGTACGTCTACTTACAGACACTCTTAGTCGTCATTATGTTACTATTACTGCTAGTGGGCAAAGGATACCTTTCATCTACAAAAAAGTATTAATATCAATAAAAGAATGACCCTTTACAACGCAAAGGTTTGTTACGACACAGCTGCGTTAAAAAACAAAATGAAAATTGAAAATAAACAGAACATTCCTTTTAAGAAATCAGTATGCCTGAATATAATGTTGATGTTTATTGCAAATATAATCATAAATGCAGCGATAAGTAACATGAATATGTTTAAAATTGCAGAAAGTAACTCTCAAATGTGCTTCATGTGCATTTTAGTGGCTGATTTACACCATGTCGTATTTTCGCTTCATCATCTCAAATGTGAAAATGCGAAAACCTGAAGGGACGACGTCGTCTCTTCGTGTTTCCTCTTTTTCGGATTTTC
Organism: Ruditapes philippinarum; assembly: GCF_026571515.1. NCBI lineage: Eukaryota > Metazoa > Mollusca > Bivalvia > Venerida > Veneridae > Ruditapes > Ruditapes philippinarum. Next base: position 117,297 of record NW_026856030.1, read on the forward strand.
CAGGCTAAAAATCGAAAAAAACGACAGAAGAAGGGCAAAAATACCAAACACAAAATCTGTGATATATTCGCATTCCATCTGCCGTATTTTTGCTTCTTCGCGTTCAAAATGCGAAAAGATGGAGAGACGACAAAGTATAACTTTATCGTCTCTTCGAATTTTCGCATTTTTACATTTTCGCATCGTTGCATTTTCGCTTTTTTTGCATTGTTACATTTTCGCTTTTTTTGCATTGTTACATTTTCGCATTGTTGCATTTTTTATTTTTCGCATTGTTACATTTTGTTAAATGTGATAGAATGTACTTGTGGATGATATGTTTATCATATTTTATGCATAGTTGCTGCAGGCGAAAATATGAAAATGTAAAAATACAACAATATGAAAAGGCAAAAACATAACAATGCAAAAACGTCAAAAGACAACAATGTGAAAAAGCTAAAACACAACAATTCGAAAAAGTCAAAATGCAACAATGCGAAAAAGCTAAAGTACGAAAGATGAACAGATTTTACGTGTAATATTGTCGCCCTTCTTTTGTCGTTCTTTCGCCTTTTCGCCTCGAAAATCCGAAAAAGCGAAGAGACGACAAAGTCAACTTCAGTTCTTTGGTGGTTTTATGAAATAAGTATGTGCTTCCTTTAAAGTGTATTTAATGTTGATGCTGTTTGCAAATTTATATACATAATTGCAGCGGTAAATAACATGAATGGGTTTGAATTTACAGAAAGTAAAGTAACTCTAAACATTTGTTTCATGTGCAGTTTTATTGGGCTTTTAAATTATTTTTATTAAAATTGATAAATTTATATATTAGTCAAAGAAAAGGAACAATGTGCCGCTTTATTGGCATAACAATTCCAATTTTTATGATCAGCATTTTCTGTACTGAAACATTTCCTCTAAACATTTTTGATACAAGTCAATCCATCTTAATGACAGGTGAAGGATTAATTGCTTATACATGTACTTTCAAAAACAAAATCTACCATTGTAAGTTCAGCTCACGCTATACAGTCAATATAACTCATTATCAATATAATACAAATAATATTATACAAAACATCCCTCTCTTCGACAAACAGTAAGAATGGGTTTACGTTACAATATGTAACAAACAATTTCATTGCATATTCTGTTACAAAAAGTGAATACATTTTTAATATTCCATAGGCACTTATAATTTTATACAGTATTTGCCCAAACAAACAGAAGCTGAATATTATTCCTTGCCATCCTCGCATGATATTATTATTTTACATTGTATAATAAATCATCCTTAAAGACTGCTACCGGTTATATTATGCTAAATTAATCAAAACAAGTACGTTATATGCATACTTACAGACAGTTGTTGTCATTATGTCACTTTCACTGGTAGTGGGCAATGTATATTGTTCATCTAAAAAAAGGAAAATCATATAAATTTCCCTTACAAATCAAAAGTCTGGCTCATACAAAACTGTGTAAGTAGTATTCGGCCGAGTCTTATATGATTTTGAATAAGACGCATGATTTACTGTGGTATGACTCGATTTATTTTGCGATTCGTCAATAAAAACTCAAGTCCATAAAAACGTTCACATACATAAGCTTTATGACAGGCTTTTTGCAAAACTTTTTTATTTATATTTTCTTCAAATGGGAAGGCAATGTTTTCATATCTTCGTATACAAATAATGGACCGTGCAACTGTCTGTAGTTAGCGAGATTTAATCATGCGTTATCATGTTGTCTCATCTTAAGGGAAACTAGCTGTTTCGCATTTGGACAAAACGCATCGGTGTAAGAGCTGTTGCATTGCACTTCCCTAAAAATACACCATATACCATATACATATACGAGGGTTGTTCGGAAAGTTTTGAGACAATATGATTTTCTCTATTTCTAATTACAGCTGCGAATATTATTTAATACAAATTATAGCTTAATATGTTATTTATCCGAGTTATGTGTTTAAAACGTTGTAACGTTACTTTACGGCATATAATCGTTTTCATAGCAACACCTCACTACGCATCCTGGCGCACGGACTATTTTCTTGTTATAAGTTTTCTTACTGAATAAAAAGAGCCCCTAAAATTGCGCCAAACGTAACGAAAATTTTATGACGTCACTTCCAACTTAAGGACGTCATTTCCGCTAGTTGTTTAAGCCGTTACCGCAGATCATTATAGCAATACGTGCGCGACAAGACAACGACTATGGAAACACCGTCAAAAGAGGAACAGCGTATTTTTATTAAGTTTTGCGTTAATCTTGGGAAAACGCCAACAGAAACTAAGCAACTTCTAGAACAGGCAAACGACGGACGTACTGTTAGTCGACCATTGGTATTTAGATGGCATAAAGAGTTTCGGGATGGCAGAAAGTCAACAAAAGACAAGGAAAGGAGCGGTCGCCCATCCGTCATCGACAATAAACTGATACTTGCAAGAAACGCGCTTCAGTGCGACCGTCGCATAACAGTAAGAGAAGTTGCAGAAGTTTGTGATGTAGGTACGGCAACTGCTCACAAAATGTTAACTAAGACACTTGCAATGTCTCGGGTTTCGGCCCGTTGGGTACCGAGATTATTGACGGCTGATCAGAAAGAAAACCGAGTAAAAGCATCTCGACAGTTTCTACGTTCATACCAGAGAGAAGGCGACGCGTTCTTAGGACAGAATTATTACCACCGACGAGAGTCCTGGTTTTACTACTTACGACCCAGAAACAAAGTCGCAGTCTTCAGTTTGGAAGCACACGTCGTCTCCACCCCGAAGAAAGCACGTGTAACCAAATCCGTTGGGAAACATATTTTATTCTATTCATGAACCGGGGAAGGGGATTGCTGTTAACACATTGCTGTACCGAAGGGAGAAGACGGTGAACGCTGACCATTACTGCAGGGTGAGTAATTATGTTTAACTTTATTTAACATGAAAATAATTAAAAATAAATATATAAATAATATAGATAATTAAATTGATTACTTACTTAATTATTAAAATAATTATTTGAAATTAATTCACCTGTATCTGTATTAAGTACGAGCTCCGATATTTTCTGTTTAAGGTAATCACACGGGAACTGAATCAACGCTATCCGTAAGAAGCGGCCGGAAATGCTTGCGAATCTGAGGGAGAACATCTACCTACATCAAGACAATGCGCCTGCGCATACAGTATCTGCCACTTCTCTGGAACTTGATGTTCTCGGGTTTAACCGCATCGCTCACCCACCCTACTCACCCGACCTGGCCCCAATGACTTTTCCCGTTTTTCCGGCCATCAAAATCCGAACTACGAGGAATCCGGTTTGAGACCTAGTTGAACTGCGCTCTAGAGTTATGAGCATTATTGCAACATTTAAATCTGACTGGTATAGAAATGTATTCGCTAAGTGGGTTACGAGACATGAGACATGTGTACGTTGTGAAGGAAAATACTTTGAAAAGGAGTTGCAGTTGACTTTTCTACGGTGACGTTAAACTCTGGAAATAACGGCAATGTCGGATAACGTCGTTGCGTGCGCCGGGTCACCGGTAGTGTCTGTGCCTAACGCTTTGTAGCTTTTGTTTACATGAAGCTATTGTTATGAATTTTTACACTATATTAGATGAGGTATTAAAGTAATACATAGTAAACTCTTGTTTGATTTTATCTTTTCCAACGCTAAATATTGACCCAGTCTCAAAACTTTCCGAACAACCCTCGTACATATATCAATTTGTTGACTTTTAATAACTAGGAAACAAGTTCGTTCTAATGAAATTTATCTTTAAAAGTTTTGTATTATTCTTTTGTGTTGATTTGGATAGTGCAGTGCGGATATAGTTCTGGTTTCAAAAACTAAAATAGCCGCATTTTATATAGTAAAGCGTGGTTACACGTGTGCAGATTTGGTAAGGGTCGAATGCCTTTAATGTCTTATATAATAGGTGTATGCTCAATTTTGATGTTTTATCGTTGGTCATTTGCTTATAAAAGTTTATAAATCGTTTAATCGGAAAATGATTAATTAATTAATGTTCAAGGCATTGTGATGAACCATTACGAGCTACACCGTCTATATATAAATAAAATCCGTATGGTGTCGGATTTCTGGCACATCACGACGTTGACTGCCCTATCACAGTATTAAACGAGTACTACTAGTGTGAACGCCGTGGACGCTTCCCCTTTACTTTCAACAACTGCGCAGATCTAAACAGATATTTGTCTAGATAGCATCTTAAGAGTATGCAGTACAAAGCTGACCATTAATTCCTTCGCTGCCATTATATATGCGTGCGTAAAACATTTCTTGAAAAATAAATTCATGGTTGATGACTCAATATAGATTGAAAAAAAAAACAACAGAATGTTCGTTTTATTCAATTTATAATACTAATTTCCACGACCATTAATAAAATGTTGTTGTTGTATGCACACTCATACAAATAGAGAATAACAGGTTACTGTCTTTTGAGAAAGGGTTTCTCAGACGAGGTTAGATATGGTCCTGGAAGGGGCGAGGCTTGCCGAGCCCCTTTCCGGACCATATCTAGCCGAGTCTGAGAAATCCCTTTCTCAAAAGACAATAACCTGTTATTCTTTTTATCAAGCCTCTATTATGATTTTGCATCTTATTTTTTTAATTCGGGGCGCTAATTTCTGAAAGTACGGTAACCACAAGAGGGTTATACGCCAAAAAAGTAGTCCGAGGGTTTTTACCAATAATTTTATAACACAACACAATTTTTGGTACAATTTGCTTTAACAATTTATTTACTGTGTATTATCATAAATATTCAGCAAAGTCAATTAAACAATACCAACAATAAACATCATCAGTGCTGATCTGGCGTAGGAACATAGTGTTCTCAAGTCACTGACTGAGAAAGGTTGCTGTTCTCAGACAGGCTTTATCAGGCAGTTGTCATAGTAATGGCATGATAAATTTACAGCGGTTAATAGCAATTACAGATAATGACTCTAAACACAGCTGCATTTGAATCTCTTGTTAGACTTAATAATTCTTTTTCAATTTAATTGACAGGTGAAAAATAATGTCCACATAATATCTTGTTAAATAATTATTCCGTTCACAGCATCTTCCATTACACAAAAAAGGTAAACAGTTACCTCGATAGTGTTCAGTAAATTATAATTTATGTTATATTTAATCTTACCTCTGACGGCTGTTATTTTAAGCTGGAAACCATAATCATTGGTATTTACAGTACTCCTATATAGTGTCAAAGTCACACTTCTTCGGTAAGTAGTATACACAGATGGATTATCACCACAGCTGTATGTGGTCTGTATTCAAAAGAAAGAATATGATATAGCAATCAACTTTATGTTCAAGCACCTAGTGCCGCCCTTTTCATTTTAAAAGGTAATGATTTTTTATTCTCGCGATGAAACCTTCAGCGACATTGAGTATTAGGTTTTGCACTTTTAACTCTTTCAATATTCATTTTAGCTGTTTTAGTTGTTCGTTGGAGATTCCCTATTCTTTCCTCGAGAGAATCACCTCTCCATGTCAGGTTTAGATCATCAGGGGACTTTACGTTATTTGCACAAGTTTATTTTGGAAAACTCCCGTTATGATCACATTATTATACAAACGAAACTCTAAATGTTGAGAAAATCATTGCTTATTAACATGTTCACGTTTATTTCAACCTACCATTTCACCACCTCCATCTCCAGATAGATACAGTTTCACATCACAATCATTGACAATAAAGCTTTCAAAGTCAACTCTTATTGTGGCATTATTGTCAGCTGTTTGAAAACTTATTGTACACCCAGTCTGAAATGAAAGGGACAAATGTTGATTTAGAATTTGGCACAATGTAGGTATATTTCATTCATTTTAAAGATGTTGAAAACCTGTTTAAATAACTTAATCAATTATCGATGATAGCTTTTTGGATTTAAGTATTCTAATTGCAAATACATTATATAATAAATTGCATAAAGTAATCTGTAACTATTTATGATATTCTCATCCTTTCTTTATAAAAGAACAAGATATAAATTGTCCAAAAATAAATTTTCTAGAACTACACATCATCAATTATATACAATAGTATATTGTTACATTGAAAGAATAATATATTTGAAACTCAGAAATATGTTTTGCTTGATTCATAACTTATATGAGTAACTTACTTGAGTAGATGAGGATGCATCCCTTGTCTTAGCATGGACAGTGACTGACTGACCTCTCCCTATCTCCTGGAATCCTATATAGCCACAATCAAGGGAGGAATCCATATAATCTAAAATTAAAAGTTACAAATACAATAATATTTACAGGTACGTAAGTAGGATATTATAATAACCTCTAAATTTACTTAATTTAACATTGCCGAATAAGAATGTTTCAGAAAAAAATACATTATCTTTAACAGACACATTTTTACACTTGGCAAAAGACAATAAGATTTGAATTGAAATAGTCTTAACAATATTTACAGAGATTGTTAGTGCTTATATCAACTTCTACATATCTACTATTCATTGTATCCACACTCAAGGGAAGAATCCATATGATCTTAAATTATATACAGAATGATATTATTATGAAATTATGAAATTTTTTTTTCCAGTTCTGACAGTGATCCTGATTATGCTTTTTTTGTTTTAATTAAAGTAATCATGGATATGAAATTTCTTATCTGAATACATTGTAGTACGTAAAAGATCTATACATACAATCACTTTTAGCCATTGCGAATGTGTTTCTTAGCAACAAACAAAAAGCAATTATAGCAAAGGAAGCTTCCATTTCTTTTCTTCCCTTTCTTTTTATGATACACATCAATATATGAGTCCCCTGTAAGTACCAATAACATTTTCGTACACTAACACATTAAGGATTTTTTGTTTATCTTTACGAAAGTACATCAACATAGATTACAATAGTAACTATATATCCGTAAGATTCTGCTATAAAAGCGTGACTAATCAAAGGGTATCTTCTTGGAGCACATTAAGTAAATAGTTGACACACCTGAAACATTGACAGGACTTAGTGGAGAGGCATTCGGCATTTTTTTTACATGATTTTATGATTCACATGATTCTATGCCAATCTATTTTACGGTCTTAGCAACATCTCAAAAAACTATATACGAATCTTAGTCATTAAAATCACTAATTATCACTGCATATGTCAAACATGTATGGCTATCTTCAACACAAAATCGCCATGTGCCGCTAAACTCTTTTTTTAACACACAATTTACAGGATATACTTCACAGCGTAAGCTCGTTTCTGGAAGAGTTCAAAGTGTTCTCAACCATTGAACACTTTTTGTGATGATATTGAATATTCTGTTTTAACACCCCAGTCGTCTCCAGATATCCAGAAACCTATTATTTTCCATTACATCACTGAATATGCAAAAAGCTGATAAAACACCTACTAAATTGCAAGTTAAAATTCCAACATAGAAAGATTATCACTGACAGAGGGATTATTATAACTGATTAATGTTTTGGTTTCTTAAGTTTTCCATATCCATATACATATATAGCAAATTTCCAATATATCAGACCATATATCACATTATAACTACGTACTACAATTATAAAGTATTCTTTAAGTACGCGACTTTCACTGCATAAAAGGTGACTTACAGTTAGGTTTATGCTTTACATATATGTTCAAACTAAATAAAAAGTTTAACATTTAATTATACTTAGTATCAAGGACATATACTGATAACAGATAACGATGTTTATGTTTATACATTTTATCAGTTTCTTAAATCGTTTTAGTGTTGTGATTTGATTTTCATTAGATAATATTGTTGGCTAAATGTCGACCTTACGTTACCAATTGAGAGGGACAAAGAAAATGGTGACATCGAAATGCTTTGCAAATATCTTATGATTTAAGGGTACATGTAATTTACTTCGTCGAATAAACAAATGGTTTAGAAAAATAAATTCTATCGAATGTAGCCTCAACAAGCGGAAGAATAAAGTTTTCAGGGTAATGGAAACTATCAATCAGCCTTACACCATGGTTTAACGATGTATTTTGCCAAACTTTGATATCTGATAATAATGATAAATCTTATACAACCTTTTTAAGATAAATAAAAATAACTATATATGAGTAAAGACGATATGTTACGTTCTAAAACTTTTACATACTTCAAGTAAACACAATTTTCCTCTCAATACGTTACACTCAAGTGGGAATCAGGTCCATTATGACCCTTTTGTTTTCCTTAATTTTCATATCGACATTCGGCAAAATCATAAGATACCTTAAAACATTTTGTATTCAATTACTCACATGTGTATGGATAATAATACGACGTTCACATGCACGGATTTTTTTCCTCTTGAATCTAGGAGCTGAAAATCAAAATTATCATCGTCGGATACTCACGGTTGATTAACATGTATCATAACATGTAATGGGTCTGATAAATGCCAATGGTTCGGCCGTTGGTATCAGACGATGCAGAATAACAATCAACAATTCCTTAACTTACATCCAAATTGATCGACCTTCATTCGGCTTAATACGCATTATAATAAATAATCGGCGAGGTGTTACAAGTGATGATCATCTGAATGTAAGTTAGAGACGAACAGAACAAACTACAAAGTTTATTCCTACATTTGATGCAAAGAAAGGTCATCGCAAAATATAGAATATCATTGCTGTGTAATTTCTAAGAACATATCTAAAGAGGAAGTTGGAACCCTAAATGCTATCATAAAGGAGTCCTACGATTAAATGCTCTGTACTGTTCATATAAATTGAGCATAACTCCAATCACATTTCCCTTGTTGCTGGCCTTTTTGTATTTACTGGTCTGGAATTTTTAATGTTTTAAGTGGTGCACTCTTTCACTAAACTATTTCAATAAGACATGATTGGAACACTTCTTGACTATATTTTATTGACAGCAAATAGGCGATGCCAATTTGCTGCAGTCGTTATTTTCAAACCAAAAATTATTGTCATATTTAGATTCTTCTAGGTGAACTATTCGCAACTTTTGAAGGCAATACTTCAATGTAGGATTGTCTATAACAATGTGTCTTGAATTTTCAGACAATAACATTTACTGTATCTTAACAAAATTGCGATCGTGGCCGTGAGAAAAGTGAGCCTTTCTGAGAGAAAAGTAATATAGCATGTTATGTATTTGACACTGTATATTACTGCTGAAATGTTGTTTAAGGCATGTCAAATCATTCCTGTTGACACTCGCTTGTCATGGAATAGTAAGAAAGTGTCACATTGAAGGTTTCATGATAACCTCAGTATGAACACATCTGCGGATGTTTTGTAGATTGACAATTTCACCATTTTCTAGTCTAAATGTTGTTTAGCCAGTGCTAGGAGGCGAGACGGTATTTTGCAATTACCACTACAGTCAATGAATCGGTTCAATCAAAGCGAGCTTTCTACATTTTCAATTTAGGGATTCCTTTTTTCCCCATCTTGGCTTTGGTATATATGTGCAATATTCGTTCTATTAGTCAGAATATTGGTCTTAATGTATCTACAAGACGGTACACTTCTTTTTAACAAAACCAGGACAAATCGCTAGAATATGAAAAACATGCAATCGAATTTTGTAATGGAAAGCAATTTGTAATGTGCTTGTTTAGTTGATTTGATACCAGTTTCATACTCATTATAAAGCATTTAAGCCGCCTGCAGTTGTCTTTCAATTCATAGACTAAACCATTTTTTTGTCAATTCTCAAATAATAATCATATGCAGCTTAAGCTAATGAATTCTAATGAATTATTAATAATAATAAACAACAAGCAATTATCATAGTATTTAAAGCAATACAGAAATCCCCTACCGGTTAGAACCCCAACAACATTCTGAAAGGCCATGACCATTCATGATTTATGCCAATGTGGAAGACATGAATGAACTTAACTAGCTCTGAATTTGTCTGTATCATAGTTAAGTTAAGTTTCCCTGCCTAGTAAGCATAACGGTTAATCAAAAGATCCAATTTTCTCAGGAGGTATATATATATAACTATTGTTTCATCTTTTTTTTCTTTTTTAAGTAAATTTGTTTGAAAAAGTCCAAGTTCTTTAAAAGTGATCTTAAGAAACAGATTTTAGAAACAGACAGACGGACTGACATACACTCTCAGGGTAGGGTAAATCTTTAAACATCCCTGGTTGGTGCCAGAATGAAACATTTTTAAGTTAAAATTTAAAATATATATTTATTATACATAATCATATAATTTATTAGTTTAGCGCCTGGGTTTCCATGAATTGTTTTCATGTTGAAGTCTTCTTTCAAACTTTAAATGGTATATTTGAAGATTGATATTCTTTCAGTTTTCTTCGTTGTTACTATAAATGGTATTTACTTAAAACTTAAGATAATTGATCTAAGTCAATACTCACATCATATATTAATACGATGTTCGTAAGTCTAGCATCTTTATGTCAAGAGTTCTTTCCTCTTTAAGTAAATCCATGAAAAATCAAAGTTTAAGGAGAAGATAATTCTGGAAATATGGACACTAGATTTATAAACTTTGTCATACTATTATAATGTGGGAGTTTAAAGTTTGATGTAAATCCTTTAAGAAATGAAGTTTGAAGTAAAAAAAAATAATTCCTAGAAAAGAAAATCTAAATTCAAAGAGCGGGGGTGCATAATTCTGAAAATGGAGATTTTACTCTGTAAATACTTTTCGCGGTCGTCGTTGCTGTGTGAATAAAACAGCTCTCTATATAACAAGTCGATCTTAAAATGTTGTGCATAAATCATACTGACTGTCATCTATTCATATTTCAAGTTTCATAAAAAATATTTTCAGTACTTTTTAGTTATGATAAATATTATTATAGTGGCCATATTGATAGTCTAGTAGTTGCCATAGCAACCACAATTTTCAACAAATGAAAAAAGACGTGCATAAACTCCAGATTGCCATCTACCCATATTTCAAGTTTCATAAAAAAATTTAGTACTTTTGCCTCATCACGGGATCCAGTTTTGTGGACAAACGGACTGACGGACGGACGAACGGACGTATTGGCGGACGGAAGGACAGTCAAACGTACGGACAATCCTAAATTTCCTCAGATAAAACCGGTATTGGACTAAAAGCACACTTGTTTATTACAAGTTTTTTTCTTTGTTATTAAATGGCTTTCATTTTTATTTTGAATTGATCTTTATCGAAGCATTAATTATTTTTTTCATTTATATTATTTTATTTTATTCGTTAGATAGGCCTGTCAAAAAGACATGCTCCCATTTGCTAAAACAATTGTTATTTTTCCAAATGGAAGTAAGAATAATCATATTTGCAATTTAGATAATAATTGGTGCTGTTGCTATTTTCATTTTCCTGATGCACCTAATTTTACGGTTAAACATTTCGCAATTGGATGGATCTAGACTTTTTCACCGAAAGGTAAAAATCAAATGACAAAAACTCACAGCTAATAATGGCATGGGTGCTGACCTACAATTGCATTAAAAACAAACAAACATATTATCAATTCCTTAATATATTTGGCATAAATGAACTATTACAAGCACAAATTTGATTCATACATACATGTATAAATATCGATAGTGTTATAATTTTTATTCGGGATCTTCATATACAACTGTAATAGAAACTGAATATTGATGCATTCTTTTTCACATAAAAATGAATATTGACACATGTGTCGAAAACTTAAGAAAACTCGGCATTTTGACATCGTTATCATTAACAAGAATGAAATATTGATGCGTCTGTTACATGAATGTGCTGAATCAATACCGGTTTGTATGTCTTATACACAATAAAAGTTGCTATCCTTAGCATACTTATACACTAACACTATCACAGCTATTTTATGGTATGTAAAACCAATATTATTAGCCTTGTTTTAGAAACAAATTATAATGTACGTATTGTTTTAGAAACAAATATTAAAATAACAATAAATCTTTTAATCAGTAAACATAGAACATGTATATCACAAACAAAATACAATCTGTGATGGAATTATTCGCTTTATGCTATATTTAAAAATTACACGAAAATCATAAATTTATATGCAATATAATTGTAATACATGTACTTTAAGTATGATACTTGAAAAAAAAGAAAAAGAATTAAGTGTTCTTTCACTTCATAAAATATAAAGATGAAACAATCAAAGAATACCATGCATTTTAAAGTTATACAAAACCGATTAAATAAGCAATTTAAATTAACAAGTTTACATTTTACATTTTTTTAAGTAATTTGCTGAAATAAAATATAAAATTTAAAATAAAAGGTTAAAATATAAAGGTAGATCGCTCTTTGGGTTAACTATATCCAATAATTGGATACACTGCAATGTGTATTCATTCAAATCATTATCGTCTTATTATTTCATATGTACATTCAATATTATTATTTTTATAGTTTTTTGGCAGGTGATATGACCTAGTATGGACAGTTATATATCTTGTATAACTAGAACTGACATACTAGTATGAGCGAAATGAGCGGTCGGGCGGTGGGTAAGTGGGTAAGCGAAACAGTGTTAAATAATTCGTCCTTTGTATTTTCCATTTACTTTGTAGTCTAATCAATTTCTTTTCTCATTGCTTCAAACAAATTCATTTTCAAAAAAAAAACCATAACATTCTTTCTGCACAAGTTAGCAATGAAGAAAAATAAATCAACTGATACAAACACAATGCTTAAGATAAAGATTACACTTCTGTATTCATTATATTATAAGAACCAAAAAGTGTAAGACTGGATGTCAATGCATTACGAATAGCGTATATAAGACCAGGATGTTTTAAAACAGTGTTGGCGTGTTAACGTGTAATGAGAAACATGCTCCTTTGTAGGGTATACCTGCATAAACAGGTCCTTGTCAATACCTTTGAAGAATATCCTTCCTCACTTCTTTGACTGATTGATTCCATTTCTGTTGATTCAAATTGTCGGCCATTCGCTTCGGGGCTTCTTCTTTCTTTATTATGTTTTGACTGATTGATTCCATTTTCTGTTGATTCAAATTGTTAAAATATTCGGCTATTTGCGCAAAGCTTCGCGTACGGCTTCTTGTTTCTCTTTTATATTTTGATTGATTGTTTCCATTTTGTGTTAATTTAAAATGTCGGCCATTCGCGTCGGGCCTTCTTCTTTCTTTATTATGTTTTGACTGATTGATTCCATTTTCTGTTGATTCAAATTGTCGGCCATTCGCGTCGGGGCTTCTTGGTTTATTATTATGTTTTGACTGATTGTTTCCATTTTGTGTTAATTTAAAATGTCGGCCATTCGCGTCGGACCTTCTTCTTTCATTATGATGTTTTGACTGATTGTTTCCATTTTGTGTTAATTTAAAATGTCGGTCATTCGCGTCGGGCCTTCTTCTTTCTTCATTATTTTTTGATTGATTGTTTCCATTTTGTGTTGATTCAAAATGTCGGCCATTCGCGTCGGGGCGTATTGTTCCTTTTTTATGTTTTGATTGATTGTTTCCATTTTGTGTGGAATTATTGTCCTTCTCAATGGCATCTTTCAGTGCACTTCTTAAATATACTTTAAGACCGTTCCTACCAAGGTTTCTAATGAAAAACAATAAATCCAAAAACGCACATACAGTGCTTAAAATGAAGATAACACTTCTGTATCCATCCGCGCCTGACGAATAATCATGGACCAATTTACCTTCTTGCCTTGCCAACAAATATGAAAAGCAAATGGTAAGTCCCTCCAAGACAAGCATACAAAACTCGGAAATATGGAATTCAATTTTTTCAGTAAACTTAATACAACAAACATGACGGTGGCAAAGTAGCAGAAATGATAAAATATACACCAGAACCCAAAATATAAAAAGAATGAGATTGGCAGTATTCAATGCATCTTTCAATTCTGGATTACCCGAGGTCAGGTGTGATGTTTTCATCATAACAATAAACTCTATAAGAGTTAATAACATAAATATAACAAATCGTATTTTCCAAACAAAAAAAACCAGTATTGTTTGAACAGCAGAAGTAGCAGAGTATCCAAAAGAATAAATCCAACGAATTTATTACATCCAAGCAAGTCATTTCTTATTATTTATGTATGATTAAATACAAGATAAGCACAGTCATGCAGCTACTCCCTAATTTCCTAATTATCAACTATCCGTTGACATAAGATATGTAAATTGTAAAGCAATACAAAGGTACTTTCCTTATTACCGTTGGAGATATAATACGTCATAAGCAACATGTCAACTGACATTTGCATTTAAACATTCGAAAGTAGATGACTTATAGAATGAACCTGATTTACTATAGAAGTCAACTACGAAACACAGTTACGAATAAGTCAAACCTGTTTCACCAGACAAATACTGAAGTACTTCGAAATATCCTGAATTCACATTTAGACTATGCCAAATGCAAAGCAGGAAAAGTCCATTACACAAACGTAGAGAGATATAATAAAGACTGGGTATTAATATAAGAAGGAAGTAGCATGACAAATGAACGATTTGAACTTAAACCAACACAAAGAAATATTAACCGAAAACATAGTTTTAATAATTATACGACTATACCCCAAGCAGAGCTATTCAAAACGTGTCTTCTTACGTCTGTAAGAAGACACTTTTAAATTACCGTTACTTTCCACGCGGATTAAATACAGTTGAAATATACGGTGTCCTGCTTGGGCCAGTTAAAGGACTCCTATTGACATGCTATATTTTTTCTAAAGTCATGCCCCGCCTTTCTGTAATTTTAAAGATATTCTAGTAGCAAGATTACATTCTCGCAAGAAACTTTTCGCGCCATTCAACGTTGAACTTGTCTCATGCTTAAACTTTAGTGCTTGATAGTAAAACAAGAGACTGAATAAAGTAGAATTTTCTAAGTTCAACGAGGCCAGAGTTCTGTCTAAATTCCAATCACAATAGCTCTCCCTATTTTCCGAATAGTCGCGCCGAACGTAAACAAGAGATTTAGTCAATCTTAAATCGTAACAGGCGATATTTTAACTGCCTCAAACAGGAAACCATAGAAACCTACGGAAAGTTTGCGTAACTGATGAATGAGTAAATTCAGGTCATTGAATAATGAATCACATGATTTGGATAGCCATTTCCAGGAACATAGTTAATGTTGATTTTCGCATAGACGAAACTAACAGATGTTCGTTGGATGATGCTAAAAATCCACCTTTTTGGTATATTGTCTGACATCGAATAAAAAAAAAACAAAAAAAAAAACATCAACATGGCATTTACTTGCCAGCCTCCACACACAATCATCGACCATATACAGCTGAACATTGCGTTAAGCTACTAAGCATGTGTATAAGGAAATTTTGGGTCCAAAACGTTATAACAAAACATGTTCAGAGACGGTTTCAAATTTGAATGTCATAATTGATCTCTCTGATGAAGGCAGCCATTTTTACATTGTTTATCATTCATGAATGACAGTAAAATCTGTCCAATTGAAATAAGTGCACGAAAATTCCGTGCGAATACAATTTACCTACACCTTTCACTGCCCAAAGCTTTAGGGCCATGAACATATTTTCTATAGTTTTATATTTTTAAGATGAACATTCCTTTAATTTCAATTAGATCTATTTATAATTCAATATGTTTCTTAATGTATCGCTCTTTACACTTAAATGTCGTATAAGGCAGATACAGTCACTCGTATTTTCTTCAAAAGTATCTTCTTACAGACGTTAAGATAAACAACAACTTTTAGCTTTAGCGGCCCCTAAAAGGGGGCAATCAAATTATTATTGACAAATGTGATAAAAAAAACTACCTAAGAATGCTACAGACAAAGCTTGGTGATCATTCATCAGTTAAGTTTTTATTTTCTATTTTCTAGCGTTAGTGGCCCCTATAAGTGGTCAGTTGAAATTATATGAGTAAATTTATGTGTGACTGTCACAAAGATGCTACAGACCAAATCGGATGTTAATTTGCCCAGCAGTTTAAGATGAATGTTTATGCATGACAACGGAAGACGGACTCTGGAGAAGCATCCCCCTTCGGCACTTATTGAAGTAATTTATTTTGTATAACTGCTACTTAGGTAAATAATTACGCATGTACAATACAAACATATTTTGTATAATCAAAATACCTTTCAAAGTGTCTATCGAATATTATAGCCGAAATGTTTTTATTCAAGGATTTACCATTCAATGTATTTCAATTTGTTGTTTGGTGGGAGGAATGCAATTTCCGAATATTGATAAGGTCTTTCCGGTAGTGCCCATTATGTTAAGACATGGTGATATTTGCCAAGAAGCAGAGAGACAAAATAGGTTGACATAGCTTTACGTGACTCTAATCAACTCCACAATGAACAAAATATTGTCGACAGGCCTTGAAAACATATTGTCAAGATGTCTTTATCATCCGCTCAAAAAAAATGTAGAAGACGTCATGTCGAGTTCGTATATGACGACATGCCGACAGACAGGTTATCACGAACATGGCATTTAAAGGGGTCAATTCAAGCTTTCATAGTCTTTTGTAAACATATAATCGAATATAAGTAGCTTAATAAACCATGCATATTGGGTAAGAGTAAGATACACGTGTCACATAATCTAAAAATAACTATTACATTTATCATGAAAAATTTGGGAAAATCCCTTACACAGGAACATATACAGTTACAATACTGAACAAATATCATGTTTCGATATATTATTTTGATACATAGGTTCTTTGTTACAAGGAATGTATGTATTGTTCGTGCTTATTTGCTCTTTATTTATTTTATTGAAAGTGCCACGGGCATGTTTAAAAGGCATGTTCCCTGTGACTTAAGTAAAATAGAAAACAACGGCAAAATTGAAAATGTTGCAGTCGGTTTAACTGAGCTTTTTCATAAACGGTACTGGGTCGTTCATGCCCGTCCATGCCCCATGTCACCGGCTTCAGCAGAATTCAACACTTAAACACGAAAATGGTGAACTTCAAAACATCTGCAGATTCTGTTTTCGAAATGAAGACCAAATAATCACGATTGTCATCAATATAAAATAATAAGAATAAATCTTATTGTACGGCTAAATATTTCGCAAGTGGATCAAATGGTAAAATCAGATAACAGATCTCACAGCTATAAAAGAAGAATAGAGAAATGTCGACGAGCTGAGCTACAAGGTATTTCTATTTATTACGATAATCAGTAAATATGATTGGCATAAATGAATAATCAATGACACACGTATAATCTTTATATTTATTACAATTGAAAATTAACCACAACAATTTGTTGAAAATTTCCTTTTTGTTCACAAATATTATAAAACATTAAAATGACCACATGTGAATATATTAACACAAAAGAAAATGAATGAATGAATACTAGTATCATAAAATATTTGAAAAGAACTGATGTATATGTGTACAAGCAACACAAATGTTGATTTATTTTCATTCAAAGTGAATGTCGAAATCTTTCAAATATACCAATTGAACACTGGCATATTTTTTGTCATAACAAATAAATATTGATCCATCTGTCGTAAAACAGAATGAATTGTGGAGACCTGATTATAATTATATAAAAAAAACAATATTGGTATATTTGTTTTATATAAGGAAAATCTTTATAAATGGTTTCCATATACAAAATTTAAATAGGAAACTACATTGTATGTACAATACACAAAAAAATTTTTAGTTATTTTATAAAGTATGAAAGAAGTTTTGGTAGTTTTGTTATGTACACAACTTTGATAATGTACAAAAACTATTTCAGATGGTACTGTGCATTATAATGTATAATGTATTTTTCAGCATGTTGATACTTCACAAAATATAGTTCGAGATGACATCTGTTGAATGTGTTGCATGCTTATTTTCTTCCTGATTTGCTATAATTTAATGCATTTTGCCCGCGAAAGTTAAATTATACCGTTATACCAACACATCACTCTCTTGAGTCAATGAATGAATTGCACAACAACACCGTAATATTTATCAATGCATATCTTATTCACATTGTATGTCTGCCCTAAACAATTGAGATTTGTCCTGCCCACATTTTTAATGAAAAGAAAATTGAATCAAGGAACGCAGACACAATGCTGAAAATAAAGATTATACTTCTGTATCCATCCGCGGCTGACGAATAATCCTGGATCTTTTTACCTTCTTGTTTTGCAAACGAATATGAGAAGCTAAAAGTAAGTCCCTCAAAAACAAGCATACAAAACTCTGAAACTTGGAATTCAGTATTTTTTTTGTCAATTTAATACAATAAACATAACGATGGCATAGTACAAAAAAAAATGATATAACATACACCAGAATCCGAAATAAAAAAAGAATGAGATTGTCAGTATTTAAAACATCTCTTAATTCTGGATCTCCCGAGATCAGGTTTGATGTTTTCATCATAACAATTAATTCCTTCAGGGTTAGTATCATAAATATAACAAATCCTATTTTCCAAAGAACAAAAACACTATATTTTGAACAGCAGCAATAGCAAGGCATCCAAAAGAATACATCCAACGAATTTGTTAAATCCAAGCAGCAAGTCATTTCTTATTATAAATATATGATTTATAAAAAGATCAGCACACTTATGCACCCTATTTAACGATAGAGGAATTATCAACTATCTGTTTTCAATGTTGCATAAACCAGTTACATAATATAAAGACAATTGTTGAGAAATGCAGATACTTGTACTTATATATTTCCTTATAATCATGAGTGATATAATACGTCACAGGCAATATCAACTAGCCTGATCAGCCATGGCAACTGACATTTACATTTAAACATTCAAAAAGAGATCACACAAAGAATGAACCTGATTAACAGTAGGAGACAACCACAGCGTCGCTTGAAAACTGTAATGTTCTATCTCCAAATTTTCCAAAAACAAGTTAAATACACAATTTTGTCCGTAATGGTTTGTTCTATCTCATTGGCATGTTATTTTAGTGCTTAAGAGCTTCATAAATGAATTACAACAAAACCATCCTGTTCTAATTCCACAAATTAAGAATGTTTTGATAAATAGACTGTTCTAACTTATTTGACCAATCATATCATCGCTAAATGTCACGTGACCTGTGGGGGCATATGTAACAACCTGTTCTAAATCCAAAGTACCGTATCAAAACATTGCATTAAATCACGTGATGGCAGGACACCCACCATGTTGTACGAAAGATTTTGAGCTAGCTGGTTATACAATGTTTGCTGTTTATTTCATATATAAATACTAAATGTAAGTATTGAATAATATTATGCATACATAAATTTACTCCAATCATTGACATTTTATTCTTAAGTCCTGAGAATTAACTGCATGTGATTAAATAGCAAATAGAACTATCATGATTTGCAAGTAATTTCGGATGTGTATTTTCGGATAGAAACAACTGTGATCAAACAATGTCAGGAAACAAATTCCTAAATACGAAATGTTTATTTGTTCTAAAGTTACTTTAATGAAAGGCACATAATGTCTCAGAAACCATTTTTTTTAAACTTTAAAACAGGCAAATATGAGTTATTTTGACATTGTAAGTAATAATAAACAGCATGCTAGATATATTTCGCCTGAATTATACTTATGAATGCAAATTCTCTTTATAATAAAGGTAGCAAAATATCAACAAACTAGTATTTTGACTTCCATTCATAATACTAAATGACTGTAACTGTACTAATTGCAAATAAGAAACAAAAGCATAAGATTGTTTAGGTTACATGTATACTGTGCTCCTCTTAGTTCACGGTACTTAACACTTTGAAACCAGAAAGAAAACAACAAATGAAACTTATGGTACAATAATTGCCATAAGCTACAACATTTAGGTATTTTCTGCTGTATGGCACAAGGAAACAGCAATATATTCAGTCAAAGTCAACTTTAATGGATCAAACGTAGACCATATGTCGGTCATTTTGAAAACAGTATATCATCATTTAAATCGCGGTAATGGTGTTACATTTCAGTTTTTTCATGTTTCAGTAAAAAAATTTACATGTTTTTTTGCGTGATTGTAAAACTTAGAACTATCCTGACGTTGAAACTCAAAATTTATTTTTTCAACAAACAAGAACTTTAAGAAAATGATGATTGTTTCAGACCTACGCAAAATTTTAATGGACTATTGTTGCTTTTTGCAATTTTCTGCAATGTTGATCTTTTTTTTAATACGTAAAACTCTAGAGATTTAAAATATTTTGCACAAAAACTTTGTTATTCATGTATATGAAAAAATATGTCAATTCAGACCTTATTAACACTGGTCACATGAAAATATGCCATTACCGTGAAATAAGTGATGACACGGAATTCGTGATGTTGAGTATGCTTGCCAATGTGGAACTTTTTTTGGAAACTATAACAGAATTCCAAATATAAAGCTGTCGTATCGATTTATTCAAGGAAAAGATAAATAAAGATAAAAGCATTTCTGGGGCACAACGGGCCTGTTAGAAAATTTGTAGATATTAAGCGTTTATATAAAATTTATGTTTTATAATTAATGTAAAAACATTTTATACCTAAGTCAGAAGGAAGAAAAAATATTCTTATACGTATATTCAGTTTGTCTTGTAATTTGTCTTTGAATTTCTGAATGTATATTTATATGACATTATGTTTGTGATGTTTTGTACACGGACAATCTTTAACTATGACTTTTTTTCAAATATAAAATATGATAAACAAGATCAACAAGGAAAGGCGGCGTTCAATGAACGCAACCCCCATATGACCCAGCAACAAGAACTATTGGCAAGGAGCCCAGGCGGAACCCAAACAGAAAAAAAGGACAGGACAAAGACAGGTTTATCATTAAATGATAAATAATTTGTAACTGATTAGGAATTCAAAGAAAATAATAATAGGCCCACAAAGGGGAAGGGGAAGCCATGCTTTCTACTACCTTTAAGGTAGATATGTTTCCATTGCCTACTTAAGCTATAGCCACAATTTTTTTCTTTCCTATAATTAGAAGAACTTCTTACGAACACAAACAGAACATAGTTACTACTATTTCAATCTTTTGGAAGGAATTTGAATTTGACCATCTTTTGAATTTTCATGAAAAATTTCTTGAAAGATTTAAAGATTTTTCCAGCATTCTAGAGGATTTTGAAAGTGTTATTACACTAGTGTAATATCGTTTTTATTTTTTTTGGGTCGTCAGACCAAACAAATAATGGTAGCGAAATTTCAGACCCTGATGCTGTTCATAGCAAATGCCGAAAGTAGTCCGCTTTTTTGAAGCGGTTATTTCCCTTTATATGTACACTAACGCCGAAAAATTCAGGTGAGATCACTGCGTAAAGATGGTCAAATGACAGGCGCATTAATTTTCAAGCAAAATAGTTCCCGAATGGTCGAAGATTTCTAATATTGTTTTATTCTTTATAGATATACATGCTTATAGTAAGCTCCATGATTATTTACATCTGTGTTAAACAACAGTAAGCGCCGAAATAATAAGGCCACCTTTCCTTGTTGATCTTGTTTATCATATTTTACAAACCCTAATTTAGAATAATATGGTTTTCTTCAGGTCGTTAACGTATAACTTCAGCGTGGCCGAGGGGTTTGCACGCTCGCTTAGAGTTCAAATCCTAGTTAAGGCAACTCATTTTTTTCAAATTGTTTAGGTCAAATAAACATTAAATTGAATATCAGTGTTGCAATTAGTCTTATAGCCAATTTACTACAATTAAAACGCTGGACACATTTTAAATAAACCTCCAAACAATTTGTAACATTGTATATTAAGATCTGAGCCCTTTGTCAGCTAAGGTATTTGTGGAGCTCTAACTTTCAAGCTATACAAAATAACTGATTAAATAATCAAATGATCAGTTAATAATATAAAAGTAGATCGCTATCTGGGTTAATATCCAACAGTGTAATGTTAATCCATTTTAATCATAATCAACTTTGTATTTCATATGTGCAGCTTTTGGCAGGTGATATAACTCATTATAAACGGTTATATATCTTATATAACTAGAACCGTTAGGAATCAATTGTCATAAAAGCGGTGTGAGGAAGTGAGCGGTCGGTGGAGTGTAAGCCAAAGGTCACGGTGTTAAATAATTCGTCCTTGATTATTTTCCATTTCCTTTTTAGTCTAATCAGCTTCTTTCCTCATTGCTTCATACAATTTCGTTTTCAATTAGTCCACGAGATTCTTTCTGCACAAGTAAGTCTTGAAGAAAAATAAATCAACTGACGCAAATACAATACTTAAGGTAAAGATTACACTTCTGTAAACATTATACTAATATAACCAAAACAAGTTGTTAAAGAGTGTCAGTCTTGTTGTCGCTGAAACATTCAATGCATCTCGAATAACGTATACCAGATTAGTATGGTTTTTATCTTTTTAAAACACAAATATTGGTGTGTTAACATGTAATAATTAAAAATGCTTTTTTTGTAGGGTACGTAAACCTGCATAAACAGATCGATGTAAATACCTTTGAAAAATATTCTTCCTCATTAAACCAGTCCTCTTTAAAATAAACTCTTTGTCCGGTATAGAGTTTTTAGTAAATGTTGGGCATTCGTGTCGGGCTTGATGCTTTTGTATTAGGTTGTTACGGACGATTTCCAATATGAATAATTAGATTTGCCGGATATTCTTGTCGGGGCTTGATGCTTTTATATAAAGGTTTTGTATAAAGGTTGTAGTTTTCAGTTTGAGTAGATTTGTTGATTTTGATTTTAAACTGTCGGGCATTCACGTCGGGACTCCCTGATATTTTATTGTGTTGTGATTGATTGTTTCTATTTTGAGTTGAATTATTGTCCTTCTTAATGGCGTCTTCTACTGTCATTCCTAAAAATCTCCCGAGATCTGGCATATATAAGCTTTTAATGAAGAACATTAAATCAAGACACGCAAAAACACAGCTTAAACTAAAGGTTAAACTTCTGTATCCATCCGCTGCTGTCGAATAATCATGAACCGTTTTACCTTCTTGTTTTGCAAACGAATATGCGAAACCAATGGTTATTCCCTCCAAGGCAAGCATACAAAACTCAGAAACATGGAATAGAGCTTTTTCATAAGTATCTTCAGAAAGTACAATAAAACAATAACAACATTGGCATATTACTAGAAATGATAAAATATAGACTAGACCCCAAAATATAAAAAGAATGAGATTGGCAGTCGTCAAAACATCTTTTAATTCTGAATCTCCAGAGGTCAGGTGTGATGTTGTTATCATCCCCACTACCTCTATCAGAGTTATAAACAAACATATCCCAAATCGTACTATCCAAACATAAAAAACTTTGCAATCGGAACACCAGAAAAAGCAAAGTATCCAAAAGAATATATCCAACGAACTTGTTAAATCCAAGCAAGGCATTTCTTATTTTTAACATATGATTTAATTAGAGATCAGCAATTTTAAGCATTTACTCCCTATTTAACCATAAAGATATTATTATCAACTATCTGTTTTCAATGCTGCATAAACAGTGACACATTAGATAATACAAATCATAAAGGAATGCGAAAGTCCTTGTACTTATGTAGTTCCATGTTACCATGGGAGATATAATACGTCATTAGCAATATTAACCAACCTGATCAGCCATGACACCTGAAATGCATTTAAACATTCAAGAGTAGATGATTAAAAGAATGAACCTGATTTACTAAAGGAGACAACCACAGGCCACAGTAAATAATTTGTCAAACCTGTTTCACCAGACCAAATACTGTAGTACTTGTTTAATTACCATTCGAAATCTCCTGAAAAAGTGGAGAGATATAATAAAGGCTGGTTATCAGTGCAAGAGGGAAGTATATATAAATCAGAAATTGGTTCTTTGTAACATGGTATATAACGATTTGAACTTAAACCTACACAAAGAAATATTGAAACGAAAAACTAGCTTTAATAAAAACTAGACAATTGTTAATGAAAAAAAATGCTTTTGAAATTCTTAAAGGTATCATAGTATCATATAAGATTATGCTCCAATTCGTTACACACAAACGAGCATAAATCATTTACATTCTTTATAATACACCTTTTTAAAATAGTCTAGATGGAGTCGTCGGATTATCTTAACGTGAAATCCATGATACTTTTAGAATGATTTCATTTGCAACAAAGAATGGAATATTGAGAATTCTGGAAATGTACTTCCTCCCTAACTGAACTATGATTTCACACTTTTTTTTCTTTTAGTGAACCACTGTACTCGCTTTTTTTCTAAGAATTTTGACAATGATTTCATACCCCACTCAATAAGTTTTAGTTCCCTCCATGTAGAACTTTTTGTTTGTCTTGGTAAAACCATGGTTTATGTGCAATGCATTCTGGGTAACTTAGGGAGTATAATCACTGGCGTCAGAATAAACTGCGACACAATCTTGATTGGGAAAAATAATTTCGATAACCTAATTGGTCTAAATTCTTTCAACCAAAAAAGCGGGAAGTAACTATGTTAGGTATATTCTTGAATTTTTAATTTCCTAAATACCGGCTATTCAAGTTATTCCATTTTCAACTGCTACGATACCAGTCTGGCAAACATTCTAACTTGTTATGTTCCTTTGTCATTATTATACGTATTTCATATACTATTATCCATTTAAAAACAAGGATGTCACTGATTTCCCCTACAGTGAGACGTCTGTCTTTTTCAATTTTTGCAAAGATCTACGATGTTGCGCCTGTGCTTTGGTCGTACAGGGCGTTCTTATCAGATACAATGACAGCCTGCTTCTTAATCAGTTTAAATAATTTAAAAAACATTTTGCTTTTAAATATATTTGTTCGGTTTAGTTTTTAAAAGAAACGTTCATATCTCAGTCGGTGTCGTATAACCCTTTCCCTCATGAGCATATTGTGAAAAATGGCCGTTTTCATTGAAAAGCCTCAAACTGCTATGAAACTATTAAAAATACTTCAATACTAATCAAACTAGGCACAAATGTTGACTGGACCAATGCCTTTGTAACGACATGCTCAGTCTTAAATTTCCTGTTACCATGGCAACGAGGGGAGGTCTCACAATTGCCAAAAATCACTTTTTCGCCTTGATTTTTTCTATCAAAATTTATTTTAAAGTGCTGCAACTTCTCAAAGGATTGAGATATCTAGTCAAAGGCTTTTCAGCGTTGGTTACACGTTACGTTATGATCGACCTGGGTATTTTTTAGCCTCTCACAAGTCAAAAATTTTCTTGGCGATGATGGTCACTACCGCCCCCTTAAAACCCCTAAAACAGGAGGGGGCACATTCCCCTTCTGGCAACCCCCTGATGTATCTTTTGGATGGGGCGGCGCCGAGAAAATGCTCACTTTTTTAGCAACATTTCTCAAACGAAAACATGAGTTTGGGGCCCAAATAGGACATTTTTTCACTATTTAAGGCCTAAAAGAGGGGGGTTGAAAGTGCGTTGTTTCGCGTATAAATGAGGTAAAGGGGTAAGCGTTGCGATGAAGTGAAATAACATTTCGTTGCTCCGTCTTTGAATTTGACGTCATTTCCCGCAACACAAATTTCGCGAACCTTCAGTGCATAAAACCGTCGGTAACAAGTTGTTTATTTGCATATGACGTCATGATGTTTACTAAATATCATACAATCATGGTATTCTTTCATGTCACGTAAGCAAAAAGAGAGTTTACCGCTAAATATGCAATTTTTAGCTATCATTGTTTTCGGGAAGCTATTGTTATAAAATCTGAATGCTCCGTCGCATTGTAATATGCTCTCACATGACTCGTGCTATTGTAACTATTATAAAACTATACTCAACGAAGAAATAAAACAGAGCTAAACAGCCAATAAACACTGAATATTGTATATGCGGCAATTTTAATCCCAAAATGGAGACCCCAAAATACACAATTACTTTATCAATATCAATTATAAAAGATACTGTCGTTATATTTTTTTCCTTATTTACCTAATTTTATGGTTAAAGGTCGCAACTGGATGGATAAAGACTTCTTCCCGAATGGTAAAATCAGCTTACAAAACTCACAGCTTACAAGGAATAGAAGTGCAAAGTCAACGAGCTGAAATACATGGTCATTGCAAACTACATGTATTGTCAATTGCATTGCGATAATCGTTCATGTAATTGGCATAATTTATTTGAAAATCAATGACACAAGTTGGATTTTTATATTTAATTCAATCTAAAAAAATCAAATAGATAAGACAAAAACTTGTTGCAAATAGTTCTTTTGTTCACATATATTATAATACACTAGAATGACTGTATTTCATTGGTATATACATGTATAAACATACAAAAAAATGCGAGTCGTTGTCTTTAGTATATAAGAGTTTTATCACGTACAAAATGAATATGTACATCTGTATTTTATATATTACTTTGATACGAGCTGAATACGCGTATTTGTATCCTTGGCATGTATATTAGAATCTTTGTCATAATCAAAATGAATATCAATATCGTTATATTATACAAGTGTCTTGATAATATGAAAGTAATGTGAACTTTGAAAATTAATATTGGTACCCTAGCCTTATGAGAAATAATATTCAAATGATTCTTTGTACCTTTCTTATATTGAAACGTATATAGGTACCTTTGACATATAGAATATGATAAACAAGATCAACAAGGAAAGGCGGCGTTCAATGAACGCAACCCCCACACGATCCAGCAACAAGAGCCAGTGGCAAGGAGCCAAGGAGGAACCCCCCCCCCCCCCCCCCCAAAAAAAAAGTTTTTGTCATCTGCCTGGGGCAAAGACCCTCTAGTTTGTATTGTTTCTGTGACATTTCTAATATGTTACTATTGTACATGACATTAAGTGTCTAGCCTACTCCTTCTAGTTTGTAATCCATGGATGATATGTGTTTTGTTAGAAAATAATCAGCTAGTCTATCGTAAACTGAAACCTCGTGATTTTTTTATTGTTCAAATGGTTTCCTTTTACAAAAGAAATAATGACTTTTGTCGTAGAAAACTATTAATGTATGAATTACAAACATTGCATAAATTGGGTGCGCTCTATACTTTATTATTTGTAAAACAACGAATAAATAAAGTCATTTTTAACCAAATGGTTGTCTGGAAGAAAATGCTACCTGGCTCGTTATTTATTTTGATTTTCTGTCCCACATAGATCACAAAAGTCACATGCTATAGGCACCATGGCATAAATGTTGATATATTTTCATATACAGAATGTTAGAATCTCTAAAATAAAAATTGTAAAAGGGGTGATCCCATGGAAGCATTAAAAACAACAAAATTTTATGAAAATTGCAGATTCAGTTTGATTTTTAAAGTAATCATCTACCACCAACGAACGATCGGATAAAATGACTGCATGGCAAGTCGCTTATGTGAGTAAGAACACCGGAGCATCAAGTTCGCACTTAGTCTTGCCCATATATTTAATTTTGTGTGGCCAGTATAAATTAACATATTTAAAACTAAACGATGGATGTACTTGAGGAGTCGACATGGTGACTGACCAAAGTTGTAACAGTTTATACTTTGTTTCCATTTTGAGATTCTATATCGTCTTTTTTCATTGCTTCTTTCAGTGTTTTTCCTAATATTACTGCGATACTCTTACTTTGTAAGTTTTTCATGAAAAAAATCAAATCAATTGTCCCAAACTCAATGCTTAAGATGAAGATTACACTCCTGTATTTATGCACATCTGAAGAATAATCCTGAACAGACTTGCCTTCTTGCTTTGCTAACATATATGAGACTGCAATGGTAAAGGCTTCCAAGACAACCATACATAACTCAGAAATATGGAACAAACTTGCTTTAAAGTTTGTACAAAGATAATAACAATAGTGTTAATGATATGATATACATCGCAAACCAAAATATATAGAGAAATAAGTTATCATCCGAGAATATATCATGTATTTCACGATCTTCTGTGTTCACATGTGATGTTCCTACCATGACAGCAATCTCAATCAGATTTATTACCAGACACATTGCATATCGAATGTTCCAAACACAAAAAACATTCAAATCGGAACAGCAGAAATAGCAAAGTATCCAAAAGAATATATCCAACGAATCTGCTATATCTAAACAATTCATTTTGTTTTCAATGCCTCAATGGCTTTTTACATTAAATATTAATTAAATTCACTTAACATATTCAACATATTCCTTATCATGGCTACTAGTATTTACAATTAAACTATAATTATCAACATGTTTTTTTTGTATGACTTAACCTTCACTATCAACTATCATTTTGTCTTTTTGACTTTTGTATTTTCCAATGATATATGATATTTTCAAGAAAGAAATGCATGCACTTAAACAGTTTTTCATGTGTGACATTTTTTTTTTGTCTTTTGTAAACGCACGCACAAAAGTACGTAACCTGATAAGCCATGCATATTGGATAAGATCGTATCTATTAGTGGCCAAACCAAGGATTATAGCTGATATGCCAGCATGACATGCATACCTCAGACATACCATTCTTCACAATTATGCTGTCTTGAGAGTAGCTATATCTCATCTCTAAAATTAAGTCTATTACATTTACTGTGTAAAATTAGGGAAAGTCCTTTACACAAGCAGAGGTACAAAGGACATAATTATACAATTACAATGCTGAAAAAAATATCGCGTTTCGCTACATAAATGTTGATGTATAGGTTCTTTGTTACAAAGAATGTATATATTGTTCGTGCTTATTTGGTCTTTATTCGGTATATTGAAAGTGACACGGAATAAACCTTGAAAATAAGGTGTATTCTGAAATATATATATGCTTGAAAGACAAAATGTATTCCTGACATTTTTGCTTAAATTCATGAAACGCCTTGTATAACTAAAAACCTTTTTCTTTCATAACTTTACCGTTTTGATGCCATGCTATGTACAGTCCCCAAAATGTACTCACTTGCCATATTGCTGAGCCATCTTTTGCGTTTTTGTAATTTGTATAGTTGTAGTGACTTAGTATTTTATAATGACAAACAATATCACATTCAGTACTATTTGCCTTTGATGAAATCATAGCACATGATCTAAATTCAATATTACGACATTTCAAACCTTTAGAGAACTAAAAATGTTAAGCTAGGGGAGCATGCCTTTACAGCTAACTTGAGACATGTACGAATATATTAAGAAAAGTAAAATGATTCAAGATTTAAGTAAGCATTTACAAGTTATGTGCGATTAATGACTGATTTGTAGTATTTATTGCCATAAATATACAGTAATTGTCATTGTTTGTGCATTTTTTTACCTCCTTCATGTGGTTTGCGGAATAGATTACTTAAATCTTACTTTTCTTAAACTCTCAGCTGAACTTGTTTAGTTCTATAAAAACGCGAACATGTGGTTTAAAATGTTTCAATTGAATTCAGATCATGTGATTATAATCTAAAGAAAATAGTGCTGAATGTGATATTGCTTGTCATATAGGAAGAGAAACGTAAGCAAAATGATACTTTAACTTCCATACAAAATACTAAGTCACTACTACTATACAAATTGCAAAACCGCCGCTGAGCGATGGCTCAGCTCTACTGTTTATGAGTAACATATTTGCGCGACCGTAACATGCCATCAAAACGATAAACTTTAAAATGAGTTTGCGGCTTACTGGGCCTCTAATTATTTCAACACATATAATAATATAACAGGAATATTCTTTTTCTTTATTCAAGCGTATAGTTCAGTAAACACCTTATTTGTAAACTTTATTTTATGTCATTTTCATAAAACGGATAACATCAAAATCATGTACCGAAACCTTTGCTTCTATAAGGTACTTTCCCTAATTTCCCCCCGGAAAACGTAATAGTTATTTTTCAATATTATAATGAATTGTTCAGATATAGCAGATTCGTTGGATATATTCTTTTGGATTCTTTGCTATTTCTGCTGTTCCGATTTGAATGTTTTTTGTGTTTGGAAAATTCGATATGCAATATGTCTGGTAATACATTTGATTGAGATTGCTGTCATGATAGGAACATTTCATGTGAACTCAGAGGATCGTAAAAAACATGATATATTCTCGGATGATAACTTAATTCTCTATATATTTTGGTTTGCGATGTATATCATATCATTAACAGTACTATTCTTATCTTTGTGGATTGGATGTTCAAGTATAAAATTTAGAATAAGTTTGTTCCATATATCTGAGTTATGTATGGTTGTCTTGGAAGCCTGTACCATTGCATTCTCATATATGTTTGCAAAGCAAGAAGGCAAATCTGTTCAGGATTTTTCTTCACAAGTGGATCAATACAGAAGTGCAATCTTCATCTTAAGTATTGAGTTTGGGACAATTGATTTGATTTTTTTCATGAAAAACTTACAAAATAAAAGTGTCTCAGAAATATTAGGAAAAACATTGAAAGAAGCAATGAAAAAAGAAGATAAAAAATCTCAAAATGGAAACAATCGAGTACAAACTGATACAAATTTGGCCATACGCCATGACGACTCTCAAAATACATCAATCGTGTAGTAATAATTATGTTAATACATACTGGTCGCCAAAATTAAATATATGGGCAAGCTGGTGTTCGTACTCGTCAGTGACTTGTCATGCAGTCATTCTATTCCATCCCATCGTTCGTTGGTGATAGACGATTACTTCATCCATACCAAGACATTCTTTCAAACAAAAAGCGTTTATTTGTAGAACCACACCTTCACGACAAGCATGCACAAGTATGCGTCAATCGATTTGATTTTTTTTTTTGCTTCTTAATCTTTGTAAAAACAAAAACAACCTCAAATTAATTTTAGAAAATAAATTGCATGAATAATACTTTTGTTGGTTATTATAAATATTCTATAATATTAATTGTTATATGGCATACATCAGGGCTGGCTGATTTTGACTTA
The DNA here is from genome assembly GCF_026571515.1 of Ruditapes philippinarum. Lineage (NCBI taxonomy): Eukaryota > Metazoa > Mollusca > Bivalvia > Venerida > Veneridae > Ruditapes > Ruditapes philippinarum. Next base: position 148,155 of record NW_026856030.1, read on the forward strand.
CTTATCCATTTTTATGTGAAGCATTTTTTAACTTGTCCGTATGATATTTACATAGTTTATTCTTGAAAATTTTCACTTGTCATTACAGCCTGCGTCACATTTGAACTGTGATTTTATTGTATTATTGTGATGGGACAACCTGAGCAATACGGACAATTGATTTTGCTGGCCCTGATACATTATATTGATTCCATATACATGTATATATATATTGTTTTGTATATGATTCACTTGCCATTCATTTTTATGTGACAAAGGCTATACCAATGTTTAATTGGTTTATAGGGTGCGCGGGATGTTGCACTTTTTAATTATCCCTCATGCACAGACTCTGCAATTTTCATATAATTTGGTTGCTTTCAATGCTTCCGAGGGATCGCCCTTTTTCTAGTTTTCATTTTGGAGGTTCCGAACTTCTCTTTGTATATGAACATAAACCAACATTTATGCGACGGTGCCTATATGTGGCTTCTGTAATCTACGTGGATAAAAAAAAACTAATACAAATAACTATGGTGGCTGATTTTGGAACGATTTTGTACGTCTTGTTGGCGCTAGCAATAACAGGACAAAGCGCCAAACGGCGCGTCGTCTGACTTTCGTCTTGTCGTCCTGTCGCTAACGATATACGCTAAACGGCGCGTTGTCGTGCGGCGTGTTGTCGCGATATCACATTGTCGCTCGGTTCAAATCGAAGGATTGGCTTTTAAGCCAAGCGACAGGGCGACATCGCGACAACATGCCGCACGACAACGCGCCGTTTGGTGTACTTCGCTAGCGACAGGACGACAAGACGATGCAACGTACAATATACCAAATCAGCCACCATAAATAACGGTTCGGGTAGCATTTTCTTCTGTACCTTATGTAATGACTTTATGCATTCATTATTTTACAAATGATAAAGTATATAGCCCGCACAACTCGAGTTATCCACAAATGAATAGTTTTGTAAGAAAAAAAAAACATGATTTCCTTCGTTAATTGAAATTTGAAAATCACGCGGGTTTTTTTTTACAAAAGAAATACTGATTATTTTCTAAAATAAGTGTAGATAAGGTTAAATTAAGCCAAGTTCTCTTTTTAGAATGTTTACGGTAATAATTTCCCTTTAAGGCCAAACCAAATCTATTGTGGTGTTATGTGTTCATGTTTGTCTTTGTACCTTTTGTTATGAGTGATTGAACTTTTTTGCAATTGGAGGTTTTATTTTTTTGGTCAAGTTTTTTTAGATGATTTTCGGGGATAGCTAACATTTTTTGGAAAACGACCACCCTTGCCCCTTTCAAAGTAAAACGCTTTAAAATATAGACTTCATTTTTTCTTAATAGAAAACTGCTAATAAAATTTTTTTACTCAATAGATTTTTTCTTTTACAACCGGTATGTATATTTATATATTTTTTTGTGAAATTTTTTATGAAATTTTAATTTTTGAAAATTTTCGTATAGTTTTTTGGGAAATGTATTTGTTTTGAAAAATATTTTTTTAAAATTTTTATTTTTTATTTTTTGCATTTTATTTTATTAAAATAAACAAAAAAACCTCGAGTTTTGGGTTTAACAAAACCCCCACAAAAATTTGGCCCCGACAAAGGACAGAAGAAAAACCGGGCAGGTTCCAGAGGGGGAGAGCAGCGTTTCCCGGGGCAAACAACCGGGGCCAAGCAGCGGGAAACTCCCTATCCGCGTTCACCCCACAAAAAAAGACGTCATCTTCATCTCAAATACCCCACCCCCATTCCCCCACCCCACTTTTTCATAACCTTTCCGCCACAACGACAAATCCTTTTACAAATACATTACTTTATTTGAAATAACACACTGGAAGGCAAATCAGCCCGGGGGAAAATTTTTGAATAAGGGAAAAATTTAAATTTTAATTTTGTGATTTTTTTTTGTTTGTGAATTTTTTAAAATCAGTAAGACATATTTTATTCTTGTATTTTATTTTTTGCGGTATTTTTTTTTTTTTGTAAAGGACTTTTTTTCTTTTTTAACTTATACTACTTTCCCTTTCCAAATTTTGTTGCCCGTTTCAAAAAATTTGATAAAAAGGAAATTTTTTATATTTAACATAAAAAGTAATTTTTTTTTTAATTCATTTTTTTTAAGGAAAATTTTTTTTTCCTTCTTTAAATAGACTTTCTTTTAAATTTTATTTATGAAAAACCCCGATAATGTAATTTTGTCACAAAATTTTTCGCGATCTTCATATTTTTTTTAGGAAATTTTTGGATAAACCTAAATTCGGATATTTAATACTAATACAAGAAACCACTTCCTTTTCTTTTTTTGAAAAAATCTTTTAAAAACTGCTCTTTTATCTGTTATGTTTTGAAATATCTTTTGGTTATTTTATTTTGTGATTAAATACATGTAATACATTTGTCTTAATTGATATAAAATTGGTTTACTTTTGTTATCTGGGTTGATACAATAAAAATAATAGTATAGATATATTTAAATAGATATTTAAGAAATCTTTAGGGTCTTTCGATTATTTGTTTAATTTTAAAAAAGATATTTAGAAAAATTTAAGGATCTTGATAACTGTGTTTGTTTACTTTGTGTATTGAATATATATATTGCATTCTATTTCTAATCTTTCTATCTTTACTTCTCTACAAACTAACAAATTAACACCCAGAACCAATTCGCGTGAAAGTATTTTTTTTTGTTTGAAAGTGAGTGCTGGCGTGTGATTTATTCGGTTTATTTTGTTTTTTGGCGTTTGTTTGTTTGGTAAGTCATTTGATTGGACGGCATAGCAGTATCAAGTCATCTGGTAATTGCTTAAGGGTATTGATAGTTTTGTTGTTTTTTTCTTTGATAAACTAAATTCCTTATTTTTTTCCCAGACATTTTAATTTGAACTGCCAATTTTTTTTAAAAGTATTTTACTGGTCATTCAAGTACTGGTTACATCCAGGAACTACAGTGTATTAATTATTCTACATTTTTTTTATAAATTGATAGTTAAGTACTGGTTAAAACCAGGAAATATTTAATATATAAGTACTGGTATTTACCAGGAATTATTTGAGAGATATCTGCCCAAATATAACTGGTGTATTATATATGTTTGATTATTATTCTGTTTGAATATTGAAATATTTTAGTACTGGTTATCCCCAGGAACTGGTAATGTCCTAGTAACACTTGTTGTACTGACAACTCAGTACTGAACCAAATTATTTGGTATCATTTTTTTGTTGAACAGTACTGGTTCAAACCAGGAATTTGTGAATAAGGTTCTTGTATTAGTACAGTTAGTACTGGGTAAAATACATAGTTACCTTTTATCATTTTTTTTAAAGGTGTATTGATTTAAAAACAATTCTGGTAAGAGTTATCAGGTAAACAAAAGCATTTATACTTGCTTTTCATATTGTTTGTGAATGCATCAATAAATTTGATTATTGAGTGTCATTTAAAATAAACTTATTGGTTTTTCGCCATGAGTTAGGTGTATTTCCCTGGTCTATTTTACCCCAGATTTCCGCTTCAGTGTCTTATTCTTTGTACACTTATTTTTTTATTTTCTATTTATTTTATTTATTGACTTTGTTTTCATCTGTCTACTCAATCCAGGGTCTATTTTTCCCCTCTTATTTTTTTTTCATTTTTTTTTTTGAAGATGGAAGATTCAGAAGGTGAGAAGAATATTCCTTTTCTGAGGAAGAGATGATTAATTTTTGTCCTCAAAGTACCATATCGCTGTTAAGGATGGAACACCAGCAGCAGCTAAGACACCCTCTCATGGTTATGGTAGAGGTATAAAGCCAACTTCCTTCAGTTTTTCTCCTTTCTGCTCCCCCATCTTCACCTTCCCCAATTTTATCCCGTACCCCTAAGATTCCACCTTTTTCTGGGAGATTGACCCTACCCCTAAAGGTGAAATTTCTTATTATGAGTGGCACCATGAGGTACAGTGTCTTAAAGAAAGATACATCTTTACTTGACTCCCAAGTTCGTCAAAAGCTGTGAGATCTTCTTTAAGGGGCACAGCTAGACGTTTGGTAGTTTCGTTAGGTGAATCTGTGTCCATAGATGATATTTTACATAAGTTGTCTGTGAATTATGCTGAACCTTTCAAGCAAGGTATTATTACTATGAAGAATTCTTCAATGCATCTCAGGGCGTTGATGAATCGGTAGCAGCTTATGGGGTGTCGTTTAGAGTGCACTTTGCAGAGAGCTTTTGAGGGTGGTTCTGTACCAAAGTCTGCTAGGAATGAATTATTATGTGAAAAGTTATGGTCAGGTTTAAGGTCAGATTCTTTAAGAGCAAGCAGTAGACATAAGCTTGACTCTGCTTCTGACTATGATGACTTTTTAATGGAAATCCGTAGGATTGAGAAGGATACTATCCCGTCTGTCCAGCCCAGGTCTAAAATTTCTGTAAATTCGCAGGTGTCTAGTGAAATGGCTTCTATTTCCTATGTAGAAAAATCTATGAATGACATGGAGCACCGTTTCACTGAACAAATGCGTGCGTTTACAGTCTGAGTGTGAAGGAGATTTAATGCCATTTTACAGAACTTTGATAATCTCTCATTACCTACACAACCTACTCCTTTCCTCAATGGAACACACCACCACCCCAGTACCAGACAACAGATATCAGACACCACCCAAACAGCACCTAATAAACACACCAGTCCGTAACACAGCTTTACAATACCAAAATCGCAGTTGGCGTGCCGTAGTAAGGGTTATAAATCAGCAGGGCCATGTTGCTGCCGCAACAGGGATCTTCTGCGGTTTACCCAAACTAGGGTCGGCCTCTGTTGTTGGCCAATCAGAGGGGTATTGAGAAAGCATCACTTGCTAGTAGGATTATTGGATGTCCAATAAGGCCAATATTGTATTAATGGTTTTCAGCCATAGCTCTAGTTGATACTGGCTCAATGGTTTCAACAGTATCAAACTCATTTTATTTGTCATTGTCAAATAGACCGCCACTGTTGGAATTTGACAGATTTTCAATATCAATTTAGACATTTCAGTTGCAAATGGGCAATTTTTAGATATTTTAGGGTACATTGAAGTTCCGATTGCCTATACCGGAATTAAACCTTCAGTTGCCTGTGCCTGTATTAGTTGTCCCTGATACACATAACAACATATTCTTGTCCTGTGATATTTGGGGTACCAATGTTATCAGGCTCTGTAAACTTTCAGTCTACTGATTTCAAATTTGTCCCAAAGTTTGGCAATCAGCATTTGACAGTTTAGTTTGTAAACCTCACACAGTCAAATCTACCATATGACCATCCTATCACAGTTGCACCGTATGAGTCTATTTCTGTTAATGGTCTTGTTAGAGGTGTCTCTAGTGATACTAAAACTTGTGACTGAAAACCCTGATGCAGATGTTTTATATATTGGTTCGGCCACAAATAGTTTTCAGTGTCCAATGAAGCGGTTATGGCAAAGGTGCCTGTACGCATCTGTAATCTGACTGCGAGGACATTGACTAATTAAGCCGAAATCTAACATTTGTGTGGTTAATGAAGTTACAGTGCTAGACAACCTTGCTTCTTCTCATTCTGTTTCTAAGGGTGTGAACTCTACCACTTTCACAGCCAGATTTATCTTCTCTGGTTTGAATATTGATACTGAGAATCTGTCCCCTCAGCAACTTCTGCGTGTTCGCCAAGTTTTTAGGCAATTGGAATCATGTTATTTTCCAAGGGATCAACTGATATTGGTTGTACTGATCTCACACGCCATAGGATTGTTTTAAATGATGACACCCCTTTCAAGCCAGCCTTTACAGGGAAAAAATTCCCCCTGCGAATGTATGCAAGAGGGTGAGGCAGCACCCTTAAGGATATGCTTGATTGCCGGTGCCATCAGGCCTAGTGACTCTCCTTTCTCTTCTTAATGTTGTTCTTGTTCGGAAAAAGGATGGTTCACTTAGGTTCTGCATTCGGATTTTAGAATGCTTAATTCAAAGAACAAGAAAAGTGCCTAAATGCTTGCCTCGCTTTGATGACACTGTAGACCTTTTAGTGGGATCTAAATTTTTTCTCTAAAACTTTGACTTTACGCAGTGGTTACTGGCAAGTTGAGATGGAGGAAGATTCAAAGCCCTATACTGCTTTTTCTGTTGGTAACCTTGGATTTTATGAATTCATAGGCTTTGCCTTTGGATTGTTAATTCAGGTGCTACTTTTCAAAGAGTTATGGAACGTGCCATGGGTACCTTCTTTTGCGTAAAAATGTCTTGTTTTTTGTTGATGACTTTTGTCTTTTTTGAAACTTTTTAGGGGGCTATTTTAGGGTGAAAAGTTTTTCAACGTTTTCTTCTCATGTCTTAAATTAAAGGGTCTAAGTGTAATTTTTCAAACTCGTTTTTTATCTAGGGGATGTTATCTCTGAGAAAGATTCTACTGATCCCGAAAAACTTTTCTATTCTTTTGGGCCCGCCCTAAGAAAAATTCAGAATTAAAACATTTTGGAACGCAGTTTTATGGGGATTTATTTGGATTTTCGAAGTTCCAAACCCCTTAATACTTACTTGAGGGCATTAATTCTCCCAAAAACAAGCCAAGCGTTCAGAAAGACTCTACAGGGGTGGGGTATGCCCCGCAATCTTCTTTGTTATTTTGAAGGAAAAAAATTCTCCTCGTTTTTGCTTTTGCTGCTTTTGTAAACCCCTTTAAAACCATAGACCGAGGGGTCGGGGGGGCCCTTTACTTTAAAGCAGGTGGCTCAAGCATGTATAGCTTATCCAGCAGAGTTTAAGACGAGTAACAATTACCCCTCATAAACGAATTTTTAGCTTTTTAAAAGGCTCTTATAATTTTACGACTACTTTTTGGGAACCCCCCCCCCCAATTTTGTTCTACTGACAACAACCCCTTTAACTTATTCCTGTCCTCTCAAGTGGGCGCGACAGTCATCGTTGGATTCTCTTTTTTGCCTATTTGAAATCATAAAAGTCAGGGAAACAGAACAAGATTTTTACTATCTCGCCGCCACAACTTTCAAAAATGCTGTCAAGCAGGGGTTTTTCTGTTCTGCTCTCTTTCTTCTGCTGAATTGCTCAGGAATTTGGGCCCCATATGGCCCAATGAGGAATCTTTTTTTTCTGAAAACTCAGTAGACCAGTGGATTGGCAGAACAATCTAAAAAAAAAACTAAATCTTTTTTCTTTTCCCTCCACTTTTGTTCTCGCAGGGGGAGAAATGCGAAAGACTCAAAAATCTTCTTCGGACTTTTCCCCCCCTCTTTTCTATCAAAAGATTTTTTTATCTACGCCATCTGGAGGAGAAAAAGTACAACAACTTTTTTATTCTTTTTCTCAAGGAATATAGCTTTTAATTTCATGACAAGGGAGGCCATCCGGGCTTTATAAACTTATTTTACTTCAAATTTTAATTTCCCCGCATGGGGGCGATTTAATATCGCACAGGGTTCAAAAGTTATTGCAGAAAAACACCGGATACCTCTCGAATTGGGTTCCCAAACCCCTTCAAACCCATCAACTTGTGTTATGGATTTTGAAGTGGGGAAAATCCAAAAGGGGGAGAGGACTCTTTCATTACCCACCAAATTTTTCCAGATACCCAAGGGTATTTCCGCCTAACAAAAAGGCGACACCACCTCCCTTATAAACATTTTATTGTCCACATTCTTTTTTCCCGGCAGCTGCATTTCTGACCAGGGGCGGGAAATTTTTAAATGAGTCATAAGGGAAATTTGCAAGATTGCAAATTCAAAAAAAGAACCCCCTTTCCACCCTAGGAAAACCCTCAGCGAACGATTTAAACGCCCTTTCAGAATTTATACTCGGCAAAATCTTAAATCTAAATGGGGGAATTTTTTTTCCTCTCGTTTAGGCTTATAACGCCCCAAAACTCTTCTAAGTTTTTCTCCTCACTTTTTTTTGATGCATCCCCTCTTTTTGTTTATGCCCACTTGGACTTTCCAACCTAACATCTTTCTCCCACTATTTTGTTTTCTTTTAAAACCCTTTAAAATGCTTATCGGGTTTCTGGGGGATGTGCCCCAAAAAGCGGGGTGATCAAAAAAAAAAAATGACCGTAATTTGCAGAACAAATTTTTGTACATATTTTTTTTGGGCCGAAAAAACAATCTTCAAGGGGAAAACTTAATAATGGGAGAAGAAAACCTTTTTACATTTACATACCATTTCCCGACCAACCTTATATAAATACAACTTGGGCTGAAAATCCTCGAACCCTACAGAAAATCTCTTTAATTTTTTTATCCCGAAGAAGATACGATTTACCTTTTAAAAATAAGCCTAAACCAAAACCAGAGTTTATACAAAAAATATAGCTACTCTCTTAATCACATTGGGGTTTTAAAACACAACCCCAGAGAAAAATTTCCAGTACTCCAGTCGCCAATATCTTATTAGGACATTCCTATGCCCTTCTATTCTATCCCCCATTTTCCAGATTCCCCCCAACCTGTCATAAAATTTCCCCCAAAAATTCCCAACCCAGTAAGTTTCCAGTTGCTCATAATTTCCCCTTACTCCCGTAATTCCCGTTACTCCCTAATATCCCATTTCCCAGTAAGTTTCCAGACCCCAGGTTTCCCTTACTTTCCCGAAATTACCTACCCCTATAACCTCTCCAGGACTATTCCATCATTCCATCATACCCCGTTTTTCTTTACCCCCCACCCAGCCCTGACGGGGAACCCCCCATTATAAATGGGAAAATGTATAATGTTTTTCATTTTTTTAATTTCACCTTTTAAATTTTACAGGGCCCCATTTGGAGTATATCTTTATTTATTTTTTTCAATAGAATTTTACAAATCCGTATGCCCTTTTTCTTTTTAATTTTTCTGTTTAACTATGCAAAAATAGTTATGGAAGGGCATTTATATCTTAAATAATATGATATATTATTCGTCATATGAATATACAGTGAATTGCATTTTTTTTTTCGAATTGATCATAATGTTATTTTTTTCAATAAATCCAGGTTTCATTAATAATTGTTTAAGAAAATGCCGGTGTCATTTTTAACTAGAGGGGGGAGTGTGTAGATAAGGTTAAATTAAGCCAAGTTCTCTTTTTAGAATGTTTACGGTAATAATTTCCCTTTAAGGCCAAACCAAATCTATTGTGGTGTTATGTGTTCATGTTTGTCTTTGTACCTTTTGTTATGAGTGATTGAACTGGTTTTGCAAGTTGAGTGATGGATGATTGGTTTTGGTATGCAAGTTATTTTTAGATGATTTGGTTCTGGGATAGCTAACATTTCTTGGTAACTGACCACTCCTTGTCTCGCTTTCGAAGTGAAAACAGCTTTAAAATATAGTTTACTGTCAGTTATTTCTTAATAGAAATACTTGCTTATATTCAATTTATTTACTCAATTAGATTTCTTCTATTACAAGCCTGGTATGTATATTTGTATATATTTATTTGTGAAATTGTTTTTATTGTAATTTGAATTGTTGTGTAATATTCTGTATTATGTATTTTGTGAAATGTATTTGTCTTGTAAAATATTTGTTCTGTAATATGATGTCTTATTGTTATTTTATTTGTTGCAGGTTTTATTCTTGATTGAATAAACATATAAACCTCATTGAGTATTGGTTTAACATAAACCCCACCACTACATAAGCATTATATGCATGGATTACAAACTAGAATGTTGGCTAGACACTTTACCCCCATGTTCAATAATTATGAGTATTAAAATTGTCACAGAAGAAAATATTAACTTGAATATTATTTATATTCAAAGACACACACCTTTCGTTTGTATAAAATAAAAATGTCGATATTACGTACATGCATGTAGATTCTAATATACATGGATAAAAAACGCGTATTCAACGATACAATTAGATAATAAGGAAAAGAAATATAACAAGAGTATCTATTATTATTTATATTGATACCGCAATTGTGATGTTTTGGTCTGCAAATCTGGGAAGGGGAGGGTCAATGATTGTTGTAGCCCATCGGTAGTCTATGCTTAATGATCGAGGGTCCACCCGCTTTTTCAGACACTGAGAGTACAGACACCGCGGTTGTTTTAATAATGATAATTTAAATGAATAAATGATACTACAAATGAGTCGATTCAAGTTATTATTAATTATATCAAACTTGTGATCTTGTATATACATAAAGAAAATAGTCTGACAAATGAATACATGCTATTAAAAGATGCACTGAATGGAAAAAGATGTAACGTATTATTGGTAGTACAAATGTAGTTCAGAACTGGCTTGACCAGCTCCTGAAAATGCATGTTTTCAACATAGTGTCGGGCTTCGATAATCGAAAAAAATGCACCCTGGCAAAACCTGCATACATGTACTTGAGTATCAAGTGTGTCAAGCGACTGCTTTGGTTAAAAACAATATTTCAACAAAATGATACAGTGTTACAGCTAAAGAAATATTAAGTAAGATATGTTTTCCATTTAAAAAGTCTTACATTAATCGCATCCTTGGTCGCAACGTGTTTTGCTCATGCGCAATACTTTTCTCAAAAATCAAGACATATTAATACTTGATAAAATTATAGACAATAAGGTAAGAAAAGAAGCTAGTTTTGGAATCGTTTAATGATATCTGTAAACCAATCACAGGGAAAATAAAAGGTCAAAAATTTGTATTATGCCAGCAATTAAAAGCATTACCCATTGGTAAACAGTGTGTTGGAGAAGTGTATGAAGAAATTGAAGCACAAAAATTACTTGAAAATCCTATTGCAGAAGTCGTTACAACCTGAATCTCATCCAGACGAAGCTATTTATTGATTATTTAAACCCTTCTATAAAATTCACGATGGATCTCAATAAATGTATAATTATTTGCATTTATTAAATTCGTAGAAATCTAACAGCCCATAATTAAAAAGTTTCTAATTACTTCCACAGCACATAATAAAATTATATTTGAAATTAATTATACTTTATGTTTGAAAAGTACCAATACTGCAGGTCTATTCTACATATTTTTGATAAAGGGGTGAATTTATAATTCAATATGCAAGCTGAAGCTTTAGCATTTATAATATAGTTACAAAATTACACTATAACTCAGAGTGCATATTCGCGGCAATTATATTGTACAACCCTAAGTAAAATCTCAGTATTCCAAATACAGACCTACGCAGTACAAGTATTGAATATGCATTTGGCCTCTGTACTAATGACAAGGTTGATATGACCCAGAGACGTGTAATACGATGAGCAAACAGGTATTACTCCCTAGTATCACAGCCATGCAGGAAGAAATGGATTGGCGATACCTTAAACATCGCAGATTGGACTATAAACTAATCATGTTTCATTAGATATACCTAAACCTATGGTTGGAATTAATCTCCAAAATTAACATATGTCCAAGCCCCAAATAGATTAACCGTACATATGCACCTCCTATTTGTACGCCAAATAATGTTTCCTCCGACTGCCAAAAACTTACTCTTTCTTCACTCATAGCATTACTGTATACTCCCTAGCTTCATTGTCACCCTGCCCAACTTAAATCAGTTCAAACTGGCAGTGGTAGGATTGCAGTTTTAGTCTTGCTCCCAGTGTGCTTAACTATTTTATCCTTTAATTATCTTCTTCATTCACTATTAACATTTTAACCATGACTAGAATACATTTCCAGTCTCGTGTATTTGGGTGCCATTGTTGCGGGTTAGCTTAACCAGGTAGGCAGTATTAATTGGAAATTGGGGTTGAAGTGAAATGAACGCAACAAAAGATACGATTTTGTAATTAAATAAGTTTACATGCAATGTATGGTACATATACTAAACTTATTATTTAATTAAATACACATTACAATTACTGACATGCATGATTTATTAGAGTATATATTAATAAATACAAAATACATTTATACCTGTAATTACATAAATAAATAAATACAGAAATGGTAAATATTATATAGCACAAAAATGGCTTTGTTATTGTTTTGAATTTTTGAATAATGGCGGAGAAAGGCGGAAGGAGTTACGATTGGTAGTTGACCCGTGCAAAAGTAAATTGAATTTAACAAAATGGAGTTTAATAACAACTGCATATGACAATTTATAAGAGTACCATTTAAAACTGATATAATTTGCTTTGTGTGTGTATTTAAAAATGATATAATTTAGGATAGTTTATTGGAATTATTGGTTAAGTATAGGTTAATAAACATACAATGTAATAAATATATATATATACCCTATAACATTAATTCGTAGCATGTTTATAATGCTTGGACTTTTTGCTTTTCTTTCACCTAACAATTCGACATGCACTTAAATTAATTCCTGACTATAGATCTTACACTCGCGAGAGGGGTTGGAAGTATTCAGAGAAAGATAGATGGTACTCAAGTTGATCTATGTAATTCTGACAGTTGAATGGTTATCTATGCAATCTCTTCCGTAAAAAAGACAACAAAACAAAACCTATTTATAGTAGCAACCTTCAACTAAAATAGGTTTGTAAACACATTATATTAATTTTAGATATTGAATTATCTGAGTGTTATCATTTGACTGAACTTTATATTTTTTGAAACTTATAAAAATATATGTTTGTGTAAGCCTTTGCTTGAAGATCTCGAGAAACATATAGGATCATCTAATGTGTTACCTTCGGCAAATATTTATTTATTTATTTGTTGCTTAATTGATTGATTGATTGATTGATTAATTTGTTGTGATTTATAAATTTATTTATTTGAGGTTGGCATTGCACAGCAAGCTCTACAGTATTCTTCTGGAAAAAACCTACTGTACAACACGCATTTTTCCTATAAGTAAAAAGATAACATGCACATGTAAGCACTGAAAAAAAATAGAGTTAAAATTTGAGGTGTGTTATGTGTACAAAAGTATATCGATCTAAAATGTTTTGTTGGTGTAACAAAACGAACATATTTTTTTACTTATTTTTTCCTAAATGAAAAAATGATGAAACTGATTTGTTTTTTTAGTACAAAGAAACGTGTTTTGACTTTTGTACAGAGCGAAAACAGGAAGTCTAAAAAACGGTATAGTGGTGTTTAACCTTAAATTGCTTTTCATTGATATAAGCGGCTGTAAAGTTTCTAAACAACAACAACAACAAAAATCACAACATGAAAGAATGGAAGTTGGATTACAACGAGCACTTACGATATCACATTCCAAAACATGGATGGAAAGGTTTTGCATGGAATAATTCTACAAGAGTGATAAGTGCTACATTCCTTGCTATTAGCAAACTAGTCGGTAAGTCCTTCTGCCTGTCACTCGGATATCGCACTTATTCAAGTTCGTGGGGGGGGGGGGGGGGGGGTTGCGGTAGCTCAACAAATTGTGCGCTTCTGGGTTTTTTATTATATATAGACGATGGTCGCCCTTCGCCGACGTCTTTTGTTGTATCAATTTGTAAAATCTTAGTCAGTTGTTCTTGCAATCAAAAATTATATTGAGACTAGGGTGGGAGAACACAACAGGCAAGTTCCGGTTAAACGTCGAACAGATTGTGCCAACTGCCAATAAGAGTTTTCAACAGAAATCAAAGAGGGTTATAAAAATTGTCTGTAACCCTTTTCGGTAATGTAACAATTCACCACAAAATCGATTCATCACTTAACAATTTGCCACAGGGAAATGACGATTCGCCATTGTTAAGCAACAACTTGCCACAGGTGTTAAAAAATATTATATAAAAATTTCACACCCATTTTCAAACTGTTGTTGAAATCACTTAATTTTTTTTTAAAATTTGATTTAAATTTTTAATTTCATTTATTAATATGTGTTTTAATTATCAAGTGAAAAACTATAATAAAAGCGGCTTTTATTGAATAAAAACACAAAATCAAACACATTTTATTACAAAAATTAATTTTAATCAATTATCTTATTATTTTCTTTAATCAATTATCACTATCCATGAACACATGTTTTTGTGCAATAGATTATACACAATTATTTATGTTTGACATATGTTTAATTTAAGATTTCTTCTATTTTAATGTATTACTTTCTTGTTTAATTGGTTGTTACATTACACCAAAACACAGTATAGGTCATATGGCAATGTTCAAGCTTTACTGGTGGAGGAAAACCTCAAAGGCCCTTCCATGCATTACTTCAGGCACGAACAGGCACCTGAGTAGAACCACTATAATTCTAAAATTCCCCATCTTGCGTATATTTCCCCTTTAAAATAAAAGATAAATTAAGAATAACATTTGTAAACAAACTTTCTTGTTTAAAAATAGATCGTTGTTTTTTGTCCAATGAAAGCTAATAATTCATCAACCCACTAGAAATCATGTTAAAAATTATTTAAATTTGCTTAAAATTTTTTTCGCTGATTTGATTCATAATTCGACAAAAGAACACAAATTGACATTTGCTGTTCATTTTAATATATGACTTTGACCTTTAAAGGACCCTTGATTGTCAAACTCATATCATTGAAATTTGCTTTAATTGTCATAACTTTGTTATTTATATATGGATTTGATTCATTTTTGGACAAGGACAAAAGACAACATACATGTACATGACAAAACGTAACATTATGATTAATTCAAAGTTGACCTTGACCTTCACTGTCAAGGTCAAATATGACATTTGATTTTATGTGTAACAAAAAATGTTTTGCAGGAGTACTCTTTACTAAAATATTCTTTCTGTGATTTGTTTGACTTATATTTTAGTAAAAAAAATAAGAAAAAGTCAAGTGTTGCCCCCGACTCTTTTTTACTTTTTTTATGCATGCAACTTTTCAAGCTTTTATGACGTCATCTATTTGAAAATTAAACTATTGTAACATTTTCAGGGAAAACATTAAATTCAACAAGTGTGCACAACAAAGATTTGTTCCTTAATGCTCTTAATGAGCAAACCAAACGGGGACTTCTCACAGTGAGCAATCATACTAGCAGATTGGACGATCCACTCATGTGGAGTAAGTATTCTATTACATCAAACCAAATGTACTTATCATTTATAGCATTATATTGGGAAAAATTGTTTGCTCATATTGTATGTTTACCCTAAGTCTGAAATCGAAAACTACCGTAAAATTCCTAATAAACGCCCCTCCCCTAATAAAGGCCCCCAGGCCTTTTGATAAGAAAAACAATCTACTCATCAGTGCTGAACTCATGAGTAAATCCATAATTTCAGTCAAATCATTCAGAATCCATTTTATTTTATAGTATGAACTTTACACTCTAAATCTTAACACTTTTTTAATGTTATTACCAACACTTGGTAACACTAAATGTATTTACAATGATTTTTGGATTTAGGAAAAACTGTGTTGTAATAATAGCCCCCCTTTTGGAAAATGTTTAGCCCCCGGGGGCGTTTGATAAGAATTTTACGGTAAATATACCTAAGCTACAAATACCATCTGATCATGGTCTGCACTTTTGTCTATACAGCTATAACATATTTTTAATTTTTTCCTAAATAATGAGAAATGTATTTGTCCAGATTGAAAGATGCACAAGATCCAATCAATATTTAACATGAATGTTAATGGCAAACCTTTTTTTAGAGCAGAAATATGATTAATTAGAGAAATTGTATTTAAATAGATACTTTTTCTACATTATTGTCTATTCATAACATATCTAGTCATGATTTGAAGAGATTTTAGAGAACTATACAATTCATGAGTATAATTATGTTGAATTATTGAAATCACTGACTTTTAACTTTATTTGCCTTATAAATTTCAAACAAACAGGATGTGAAAGAAAATGTTTACCATTAATAAGTTTCAAGTTACATAAAATTGTTAGGTTTTTGCCAAAGTGGAAGTTTTCATAGTACTATGCATATAAATTTATGTTGAACAATTTTTGATTTAGGTATTTTAGGGTTGAAGAATATGTTTGACTATCCCCAGTTTCGCTGGTCAACAGCAGCTGAAGATGTTTGCTTTAAAGGGTCATTCAGTTCCTTCTGTATGGCTGTGGGTAAAGTTCTGCCGCTGCACCGTGGTTCTGGTGTGTACCAGAAAACAATGAACTTTTGTGTTAATGAGCTACAAGCAGGAAAATGGGTCCATATCTTCCCAGAGGGTATGTTTGTTTCAAAATCACATGAAGAAGTTCTTACTTTGCTTATGTATATTTTTTATATGCCCGAAAGAATTTCGGACATATTATGTTATACCCCCTGGCATCCGTCCGTCTGTCCGTCCGTCCTTCTGTTAGCAATTTGGTTTCTGGAGCATAACTTAAGTTCCATTTGGCCCACAGTGTTCAAACTTCATAGGATGATTGTCCATATTGGGTAGAAGACCCCTATTGATTTTGGGGTCACAAGGTCAAAGGTCAAGGCCACTATTAACTTAAAACTAAAAACAGTTTCCGGAGCATAACTTAAGTTCTATTTGGCCCACAGTGTTCAAACTTCATAGGATTATTGTCCATATTGGGTAGAAGACCCCTATTGATTTTGGGGTCACAAGGTCAAAGGTCAAGGTCACTATTACTTAGAAATTGAAAACAGTTTCCGGAGCATAACTTAAGTTCCATTTAGCCCACAATATTCAAACTTCATAGGATGATTGTCCATATTGGGTAGAAGACCCCTATTGATTTTGGGGTCACAAGGTCAAAGGTCAAGGCCACTATTAACTTAAAACTAAAAACAGTTTCCGGAGCATAACTTAAGTTCCATTTAGCCCACAATATTCAAACTTCATAGGATGATTGTCCATATTGGGTAGAAGACCCCTATTGATTTTGGGGTCACAAGGTCAAGGTCACTATTACCTTAGAATTGAAAACAGTTTCTGGGGCATAACTTAAGTTCCATTTGGACCACAATATTGAAACTTCAAAGGAGGATTGTTATTTGAAGGAGGTAATACTTTATTTAATTCCCATGTCTTACAAATGCTTCATCTTTACTAAAAAAAAAATCACTTTGGGGCATATAATGCTCCGCCTAGCGGTGCTCTTGTTAAAGCTTATTTAACACAGATTTTGGTCACATTTGGGTGGTCGATCCATCTTACCAGCTTTCCAAGATACAATTATAAATTGTAATTACCCGTTAACCAGTAATCAAGAATTTCTCTGTGAGTGAACAACTTATTATCCCACCTGATTTCTGAATCAGTGATGGGAGACAAATAACACAAGACATACAGTGTAAGAATCAATCGTAACCTTAGTGCAGTAACAGGTTAAGTCCTTAAATTTATTTAATAAGACTTACATGTAACTAGTTATTGCACTAAGGTGATGCAATGTCCAATTTTAGTTGTCACAGAGAAATTTTTATTAGCCAGTGATATGAGCCATGTCATGACAAAACCAACACAGTGCATTTGTCACCAGCATGGATCCAGACCAGCCTGCGCATCCGCTCAGTCTGATCAGGATCCATGCTGTTCGCTTACCAATTCTATTACAAGTAGAGAAACTGATAGGGAACAGCATGGATCCTGATCAAACTGTGCGGATGTCCAGGCTGGTCTGGATCCATGCTGGTCGCAAACGCATTATGTTGGTTTTGTCATGACACGGCTCATATCTGTATTACAAATCTGATGCTCTCCATATTGAGTTAAGAAGTTTGGCAAAATGCATTATTCCTATGTATGTTCTTGAGAATATTTTCTAAAGATTATACATATATGTATTCTTATAATACTGAATGCTGCTATTCATTGAATAAAACATGCATTTGAGTGGGACAATTTATTTTAGAGTTTATGCACAGCTTCATATGTTTTTAACAACTGAATGTATTCACATGAAACTTCTCACATATATTATCTTTGGATAATCATTTTAAGTACCTGTCCACAACTCTTAAAGTCTAGTTAAGATTTCACTGAATTATATGTACTTTGTAACATTGCTTTTCATAGGATAATACTGGCATTTATATAGATTTATATACACTGTAACACAGATGTTGTCAATTTATGAAGAAATCTCACCTTTTTCTCTACGCTGTATTATAAATTGTTGAAAATATTTTTGACCGGTTATATGGCCATATATAAATAGTTGTTTGCAATATTTCCAAACAACCATTTATAATGGTGCCATATAACCTGTCAAAGATCTTTATAACTAAGAAAATCTTCAGTCATAACTTCAGAGTCATAATTGTAGGTTACTATCAAGCACCAGTAACTGTAGCATGAGCTTTCATGGAATCATTCCTTTAAGTGAAATTAAATACATTTCTGCGGGTCTCATCAAACACTAAAAACAGTCTGGTCTTTAGTCTGGTATGACAGCTTTTGTTATGTATTTACTTTATAAGGTTGATATAATAAAAAAAAGTTAAATTTAGTTCACAGAAACTTTTAGTGTACATTTGATTAATATTAAGTAAATTTTGCTATTCTTTTACAGGTAAAATAAATCTAGAACAGAAAGCCATGAGACTAAAGTGGGGTAAGTTTATTCCTGACATTATCAGAGTTGAATGGTTCGTTTTCATTACCAGCTGCTTTATTATGAATGAGTTTTGTCTTGATTTGAACCCTTGAAATATATGGGCTCAGTTTATTCTCTGTCACTTGAAACAATTCTTTTAAAAGTTTGAAATATTGATCCCCCATGTGGCTGAGGGGTTGCCTTTTAGTATAAGTGTTTAGGCATCAGAGTTGAAGCCACCGTTTATCTCTGAGTGATCGTTAGTGACGGCTAAATTGGTTCGAATTATTATAACTGGAGTCTATGCGCCTCTTAGCTCCATCAAGGTGACCCCTGTGTTGCTTTAAGCATGTAACACTGGATGCTAATCAAAGCCATCTGTTTCGGCACCATATGACCAAAATTGTGTTGGTGCACAGTAAAACAAAAAACAACAACAGCAAAAAAATCTATACAGAATTTATTTTGATTTGATTGTGTAGGAAGCTATAACCTTCAGAAACATACATGTACTTTGGAATCCGTTCCTGGAACCAACCAGTACTAAGCAATGAATGAGTTTCTTGCGTAAGGAAACAACGGTTTGCCTATGACAGGGTTTGGACCAATGCCCTAAGCAAACCTTAAATTACTAGTCTTGTGTGTTAAACCAGTCAGTCATGCAACCAATTAAACATTTATTGAAGACTGCAAGAAGAAAATGAGATATTCTTAATTTTCTGAAATTTTACATTTGATTCTTATATTATATGGAAATATTTATTGGCAAATTGGCACAGATCCAGATTTTTTTTTCAATTTTTGAGGAAAGTAAGAAATTTTTGAAATGATTGAAATTGTTGAAATGATTAAAATTGTTGTCAAGTGTACAAAACCAATGATTTAATCTTTGTTAAAGCGCTTATTGTCCATAAAAATAACCTATAACTTGTCACAAAAAACTGCTGATATGTCTATCACTCTGTTATTTACCAATAGGTTAGACCTTTGATAATAAGAGAGACAAAGATGCCAGTTCCAACTCACACACTGGAGAAGTAGGACAATTATTGTCAATCAGAAAGATTTTTTTTTTTTGAGAAAGTTTCATGCATATACATGAAGTATGACTGTATGAATGTTTTAACACTTAGTGTGGCAGTTGTATCTACCCATGTGACCAGTGCAGTGTCGTGTCAGCCAGCACATCTGATCATGATCTACTGTGTTCATTATTCAATCAGGACATATTTTGAACATTTCTCTAAAAATTATTAATAGTTTTGTCCAGATTGAAAGATGGATAAGTGCATGCCTTTTTTGCACAGATTTGGGAAGCAGCCCTGTCCTTAATTTTAGGGGAAAATCACACGGTATATTTGCAAAAGGGGAAGAAAAAGCTTGATGTAATTTCAATTTTGTCACACTTGAATTTGTATAACCAAGTTGAGCTTTATATATAAGTTAACATTATAATATACATAAATATATACATTATTACTATATAAAAGTTAACATATTTTGGCTGACCTGTACTAGGAAAAGGGAAGAAAATTTGAAATAGTTTAAGGCAAATTTGTAGCAATAAAATTGACATACATGTACATGTGTGTGCAGTCAGTTGTAAAAAAATTACTACCGGTATATGATACACAACACAAATACATTCTAAAATTGAATAATAAAAGTGGAAAGATTGACATGTTCAAGAAGTCAATTGATCTTCTTGATGAGTAATACAGAGATTTCTGTTAAAATGATGAAAAGGAGTGGCACATGCACAAATGTTATCATAAAATGCACTCAAAATAAAAATAAGTTAACAGTTTCTTCTGTTTGTTTATGATATTCATGTTTTGTAAAAATATATGATAAACTGTTTTAAAAACTTACTTAAGAAGTTGTTGTTAAGGTATGAGAGCACTGTGATGGTATAGATATTAAAATGTTTAATGTATACATTTAACTTGCCAGTTTGTAATAGCTTAACACCCTTTCAAGACCAATGCTTTATTTTCCATTTGAAGAAATTTTTTGTTAAATTTCCCTTTTTTGTGAGACCACCTGTCAATAAATACTTCCTGTTTAACCCTTTACCTGTTGAATTTCAGAAATGGGCTTGTCCAGCTTGTAATTTTAGAACATTCCATTATCAAATTGGGGGATATCATGATGAAAATTAAAGTTAATCAGCCAACAGCATAGAGCCTGGCCTGACTGCACAGATGTGCTTGCAAGTCTGGCCCTAGACTGGTGGCCAAGGATACTCATTTTTGGTTTAAACAAGTCATGGGTTCAATTCTGAGGACAGGCATTTATACTTGAAGAATCAAAAGCACTATTTTAATTACAGGTGTTGGTAGATTGATAGCTGATACACCTGTGACACCCCTTGTCTTGCTCATCCACCATGTTGGTATGTATCAGATGTTTAAAAAGTTAAAGAAAAGCAATTTTAATAATATAGCTAGTGTTTTGTTTATGTCTTATCTGTCTGTCAGTAACTTGGAGGACAACTTTAATCTTGGTCATGATATCTTCATTGCCAAGTTTATAATAGCCCTACATCTCTCTGAACAAAAAATTGCCTCTTTGGCCAATTGGTTGAAAGAAAAAGAGAAAAAAAGCAACCCTAAAGAATGGCAAAATTTTAAACGTTGCAGGCTCTGTTTGATTGAGCCTATTCATGGACGGTACTGGAAAGTAACAAACTACCGTAACTGCCCGCGCCCCCTAGCACAATCTTTAGCAGAATTCAACATTTACACATAAAAATGGTGATATTTTCAATTTAGAAATGTGTTCATATGGTAGTTATCATGGAACTGTCAATGGTTATGGTTGCCAACTGATATCATTTGCTCCTCCGCACTGTAGGTGTGAATCCTAACAGGGTCTTTGGATTCTTTTGAGAGAGGAAGCTATCAAGCTATGGTAGCTTATGCAAGGTTGTTTAGTTGTCACATTTGAATGCAGATAGATAATACAAAATTTTTGCCTGGTAAAAGTATCCCAATACCTCATCAAATAAAAAGTGGTAATTTCGGTTATTACAGTTTATATCTTGATATAAGTAAACATGCTCATGACACACATTGGTTGACACAGCATTTTCAGTCTGCTTGTAATGAAAGGGAGATCAATCTTGAATGGATAAATGCTTTGTATATAATTTTTCATCAGACAGCTCAATCACTTAGTATAAATGTATACAATGTAAGTAAAGGGGAATAATTGTATTTTGTCTATCTATAATGACAACTGGGACATATAAAATCTTGCGTAGAATTTTGTTTTAAGTGTTCTTAATGAATACTATACAGTATACGTATTATACACATTTTATCACATAATTTTGTGATGACTTTTTGATGTTCCTGAGCTGTTATATATTTATCTATAAAGAAAGACAATTTGTAAACCACATTTTATAAAGAACTTTTTTTATCAGGTTGGTGAATGCCAGTGGGCTGTCTGGGTATGCAAGCATAAATTTTTTTTAAAGGGATTTCATTGAAACTTTCATAGAGTGCCCTTGTGTACATTGTAGAGAGTGTTGTCATTTGATAATGTTTTGCAGAGTTATGGCCCTTTATTATTTTTAACATATGTAATATCTGCAGAAAGCCTGGTTTTACGACAATACATGTACATGTATCCTGTGACTTGTTATTGTTTGTGTTTCAACAGAGTTTAATGTCTATGAGATAATATAATTTCTTCTTCAGGTTTTGAAAAGATCTTCCCAAATGAAGGTATACTGTACCCACGCGTTGGAAAGAAATCATCAATATACATAAGTGAACCTATAGACTTCACTCAGGAAGTAACATTGCTCAAACAAACCAAGAAAACTCAGGTAAACTATCGTTGTAATAGTTTGAAAGTGATAAAACTTTGCATAGTATGTCTTTCAAATAATTTTTGGCAGACCATTACGACTCACTGGTTGAATAAGAACAAAGATTTTATGTACATGTATTTGAGACCGTTGTTACCCTTATCCCTTCTTAAATTGAAAGGAACTCTAATGCTTCCTGTTATAATCTAAATATTTGTGTCTGACCAGGGAAGATATTAGCTATCTAGCCCTTAACCTGCTGAAACTGAAAGTGATTAATCTTCACCATCAGTATAGAGTCAGGCTAGCATTATGTCCTTGCAGTTTGACCATGCTCTATACTGTTTGTAGCTCAGTTAATGTTTTATAGTATTGCCTACTTTGTGTAATAGATTTGCCCCACTTTGACTTGGAGCAGTCCATTTAAAGTGTATGGGATTTTTTAAAATATAAAAGTTGAGCTACCATTTGTATTAGTGCCATGGTGTGGCCAAGTGGTTAACACATCAGACAAGGAATCCAAGGATTGCTTACTGCCTGGGTTCAAAACCCCGTCAGGGGCAAGCCATTGTTTCCTTGAGTAAGAAATTTTACAGTTATTGCTTAGTACTGGTTAGTACAAGAAACAGATTTGAAAATGTTTCAATAAGATTATTGCTTCCAACACAAAGCTTTGAACTAAAATAAGTTTGTATAATCTAAACTAACAGTATAGAACCTGCTCTGACTATACAGATGTACATACTACCCTTGCACTATACTGGTGGCATAGTTTTATCACTTTTGGTTCCAGCAGTGTATGGGTTAATATATCTCCGTGTTATATTGTCATTCTCATTAAATCAGTAATGAATAGAATTAAGTTGCAGTCATTAATGATAATGAAATTATAAATTTAGTTTCAAGTTGGCATTATAAGATTGACATAATTGTATTTACCGTAACTCTTGGAAAGCTCATTTTGATATTTACAGGCTTATTCCATCTGTGTTCTGCAATTTGTGTGTTATGGATACATAAATCATAATTTTGACAGTACGAGTGTGAAAAATATCAGTGTTTGGAAGTTTGTTTAACACATTTGAAATTAAGAAGTTTGCTTTATAGATTTAGAAGGATGAAATTTGTATGAATTATCATTTGGTTGCAGCATTGCTTACATCAAACAACAAGTTATGAAATTGTGCCAGTTCCAACATTTTAAAATCCATGTTCCATACAATGTATTTTTTATTTATACTTTTTGCAGGAGGAAATAAGAAAACATCTAACAGACACTATACAGATTCAGATGGCGGATTTGAAACAGGAGGCTGAACTCTTTCATAACAAAATTTATCATAACAAAGTCGATTCCTGACCATGGCTGTCGTTGTTAGTTATTATCCATTATTGGTTAAGATAAACAAATGTGATATCTAAAATATATTTTCTAGCGGTGCATAAATATACTTGTACATTGAGATGCAACTTCTGCTGATACATACTATGGTACAAAGTCATTTAACTGTGTTAGTTTCTTAAATATTTGACCAAACTATACAATCACATATTTTGCCTTTTTAAAACACTGCAGCCTAGAAATAACACTTTAATTTTAATTGTTTGATAAAGGCTCACACCTTACCCTCCTGGGTCTGAAAGTTATTAGCTTTTGTCACTAGTATACAGCCAGGCCAGCCTGCACATCCATGCAGTCCGGGCTTAAAACTGTTGGCTATCTTTAGATTTTCGTATTGATATTCACAAAATTGACAATGGATGGTTACAAAAATGGAAGCTTGACAAGTACAGTTGAGAAATTTGGCAAGTTACATGTTAAGACTTTAAACGTTAAATAAACCTTTCAAAAAAAATTTAATTAAAAGGTTAATGGTAATTTGCTTGCTTCAAGTGAACTTGTCTTTTGTAAATGAATTGTGTTCTTAAGATGATGTCATTTTGCCTTTACAGATGAAGTTGTAAATTGTAGATTCATGGGCTACTGTAAGAAAAAAGTGCTAAATGAAAATATTAGTATTCATTATTTCATTCCAAAATATGACTTTTAATTAATGCAAGAAAAAGAATCAAAGACTGGCTATGGTCACAGAATGGAATACATAGCTCTTGTGTAGCAAGAACTTGCTAGAGCCTGGTTACCTTCGTAAACAGTTTACCCTCAAGCAGGATATTCTTATATTCTGCATAACTGTCACAAATCTGGTCCCAGGACTGCCATTTTACAGCAGCAGTGTATCCCAAGGACCTTCAAAACTTGCCAACCATTTTAGAATCTTCATTCCTTTTTAGTAATTTTTCTAAAATAAATTTTTTCAAGCTCTAAGATGGGTCCTACAACTGAAAAGTATGAACAATTTATGATTAATTATAGTTGCTGAAATTAAAGTTTTGATATTGGAATCTCTTAACCCAAAACCTTGAACAGGGTTTATGGGCCCTCTTTCAGAAATTCCTAGGGAGTTAAAAAAGTTACTTTACTGCAAAATATTACAATATGGCTTGACTGTTTTGTAATACACATTTATTGCAATTTGGCTGTGACCGAAAAGTTGCTGCCATAAATTAATATTTGCCATATGAGTGTATACAATGCTAACGTTGCCATTCTGTGATTCAATATATAATGGTATGAATAATTACAGTGCTCTTATGTTTACAATGTTACTAAGTTTATTTTGAGATACTGTATCATATATATATACATGTATACATATTTTTACATGTTGGGTAAATACTCCAACAGCTGTTATAAACAGCAAACTGGTTATTCCTGAATGTAACAATTTTGCTCAAATTGCATGTAGTTTATCTTTGTATGTTATTATGTGATGAAGATGAATCATTTTATTGCATTATTTAAAAATTCAATGTAGCTATGGTTACCTATAACTGTCAACATCGGGCTGATATCATTTTATGATTTAGTTTCTAGTCATAATGAACTGCCAGATGATAGTGTTCAACCTAAAATCATACATCTGTATTATAGTATACATGGATGTTAGGTATCAAAATATTTAATTTTGGTGTGCTTGATATATAATATCTAAAAATTACTCATTGGCCAATTGCCAGAACCAATTTTTTCATCTGTTGGTTATTGGCAATAAGTACAGCTATACTGAATTATTATTTTGTATGGTAGTCAAAATATCTGTTTACATTTTCCTACTTTTATGACAAATTATTTCACATTTATCACTAATTTCTTCAGGAAACAAGCTTCTTGCATTCTGTAAAACCATTATTTAAACATTATAAAATTCATGCTTGCCCTTTCTAAAGAAATAAAAAAAAAATATTTTTGAGGCATAATGTGCTTTTAATAATTCGAGGGCTTGGTGTAAAATGGTTGTAAATCTTTTTTTTTGGCATATGAAATACAACCCTTGAACACTTCATCTTTTGAAAATATGATTCTGTTTATCATATAATATAAAAGAAAGACTTTATTAGCAATTATGTTTAAAATAAGAATAAACATTATAATGCAGTACGATATTCACTAAAAATAACAAGAGAAATGTTTTGGTGATACTTGTATTAAATTTACTGTCAGTATTGAAATATCATTTTTGATCAAATTTAACATGTGTTTTCAATCTTGAATATTACATATACATTTACTGGTATCAGGTTTTAATGGAACATATGTGTAAATGGCCTTAAATATTGCACTTGTTTAATCATTCTTGAACAGATAATGTAGTCATCATGTCTTCCATACCATACTCTTCAAAAGGAAAATGGAAATTGTTTGTCATTTGTTGTAGAAATACAAGTATTTTGTTTGTTACAGAAATATGCTGATTGAAAATTTGTTTTGGTATTTTCCTATATCCGATTTTATCTCTGTTTAAATATATTGTACATGTTTTTTTTTTTTTTTTTAGAATGTTTATGTACAGGTTCTCAGGACTTGATTTTCAATTATTTATTTATAACATGTTTGTCATATAGATGGTAATGAAACTCACATCTCGGCATATTGACTATAGAATGGTAACGTAAATATTTTATGATATTTCATTACATTGCTTTAGAATTCATTAGTTAATGATATAATTTTCATAAGTTAAAACAAGTATAAATTATTCCTACAGAAGTTTGCGTTGTCCATCCCTGAATTTACATAATAGATTTATCCTGCCTAAAATTTGAATCAGTTCATCAGATATTTAAGGGAATTCAATATTATAAAAATGCTAAAATTTAACAATTAAGTGTTGGATCAACATTCCTTTAGTGCCTTGATCAATATGATTGTGTGTCATACAAAACCTGTGAAAAGTAAATAAGTCACAAAGTATATGAAATACTAACTGTAAAAAGAATACCCGATATCTGTTAAATTAGAAATTTTCATTGAATTAGCAGTTCTATAGATTAATCATACATTTCCTGAAAATCTTGGAATATGTCAAAACACACATTATTTCTCATAATATCTTAGCTAGGACAGTAACAGTTCTATGTACATTTAGTTTTGCATTTTTCATTTGTTGCTGTTATAGTAAGAAGAGTTGATTATTAAAAATTGATATCTGTTTGTTGACAATGTCTGAATAACTGACTAAAAATGTTAATTGTAAGGTGATTAATATAATGAAGTTTTATTCATTTAGAATTATACATAATATGATATTGACATTTTGTGTTTGTTTTCTTTTTTTGTTATTCCTATATGGTTGTGTAATAAATGAAGGTAAAAAATTTGGGGCAATATACAATGAATACTCAATACTCTTGATAGTGACAGCGTGTCCGAGTGGTTAACAGTCTGACTTGTAATAAGGTATTGCACACATCTTGGGTTCAAACCCATTATGGGCAAGCCATTGTTTCCTTGAACAAGAAACTTTACACTTGTTGTCTAGTACTGTTTTCTTATATGGGAACGTATTTGAGTTTAGCTTCCTGCACAACCAAACTGAAATGAACTGTGTATAAACTTATTCTCTTGATTTATTTTGTGCTACATCACCACAAGTGGTGGAATAAAAATTTGCATTTACATGTATTAGTTCTATTTCTTTTGTTCTGTAGCCAAATATATATGTAATCAATGGCCACAAATGAATTACAGTAGAATCCCTACTTAAGACCACCCCAGAATTAAGACCACCCCGCTATTGAGACCATTTTTTAAAAGTACGAAATTTTCTGTTCTTTATGTCAATGGTTACATGATCCAGAATTAAGGACCACCTTCCCTTATCCACTTTAAGACCACCAGATTCAGTCCCAATTTTCTTTGTTTGGTTCCCTTTATTTAACCCCCACTATTGAGACCACTGATTTATTCTAAATTTTGCTTTGTATTATCAGCTTGAATGCTCTAAGGCCCATGACACCAACTTTCACAATGGTGTCAAAACACCTTTATATCATTTGGAATATTGTATGGAAATAAGGCCTGAGAAAGTAAATTTTACAGTTGTTTAATCTTGCTTTTAAGCACATGATTATGCGAAGATCTAATTCTTCTTTATTTGATGGGTGAAACTATGTACATCATACATAATAATTAATATTGAAATTGATATTGAAAATCAGAACAAACAGAATTTGATATTTAAAATTTCTTTTCAACCCATTTCCATATGCTTAATTTATAACATTATTTTTAAGTTTTGTATTTGCAGGTATATATATTGTTTTGTTCATTACAAGATGACTAAAAAAATAGGAACCATGGCTAAAAAAAAGTGTTGTAGCAGTTATAAGAATATTCACAATTAAGACCACCCCTCAATTAAGACCACTTTGGTTCAGTCCCGAAGGTGGTCTTAATTGAGGGTTTTTACTGTATTGCAATGCTACTAAATTTCAAAAGTGAACTTCAAACAATGCATTACCCTGGACAGTTTAAGGGGGTATATATTACAGGAGTCACCAATCGGATGGTGGGTGGATAGCATTTTTCATGCCCGGAGCATACCTGCAAGCTATAAAACTATTTGAGTTAAAATTTTTAGGTTAAAATATGCACTTCCGGGATTGAGAAATTTATTTTAATTATTCAACAGATTGTAATTTTCAGTTTTGCCCTCTGACCCTGTGAATTTTACTAAAAATTCTATATCAACAACATGAACCTTGGTGTTGGAAACTTTAACCCACTTGGTGTCATTTACAGAAAATTTTTGTAGAACAACAAGATGATGCCTCTCATCCACATTATTACTCAATTGCCACTTCGACGTATCCAAAACCTGCAATTTGCCAGTGTTATGACCCTTAAATATTGCATTTAAGTTTCAAGTAATTTATCTTATTTTAGAGAAGATCATTTGAATTTAATTTACATGTTAAGTTTGACCATCCTTGCTTTGAAGAGTATTTAAAAACAGGCTACAAATGCCAGATTTCCCGAAATACGTTAGACCGACAGACATGTCCGATAAATTTTGATTAGGTCCGATAATTCTTTATTCCAGATTGGTCCGACTTTTATCCAAGTTGCACATATACAAAATGGCGTGGCTAAAGGTGCCAAGTTTGCCTTTGATTTTGTTTAATTTCATTCAGTCTGACAGATTTTCATGGTATGTCAGACCAAAAGTCCGACAAATTTTTTTTCACTTTCGGGAAGTCTGCAAATGCTGTCAATTGCATTCAAACTGAGGGTTGTAATTCAAACCCCAGAAGATTAAGGTATAACATTAACTTTTTTTCTATGTCGCACCAGCACAGTAGAGGTAATATGGCCACTTTCTAGCTTTATTGGTGGAGGCAGACCTCTAGTGGTCCTCCGTGTATTATTTCAGGCCGAGTAGAATCACTGACATTCCTAGGGATAGCTAGATAGCTTTCTCTCAAGTCCCTGCAGGTGTTTGAACCCACACCAGTCAGCAAGTGTTTTGAAGTGTATCACTTTAACCACCAGGCGATAGATGCCCCTTTACCTGAATAGTTGTTAAATCTTAGTAAATTAAAACTACATAGTTAAAGTATTTTAATATTTTTACAAGAGCAAAATTAATATATTTCTAAGAAAATTTAGGCAAAACAGCCAATCAATTGAGTAAAGTTTAGTGATATTTTTTAAATTAGGCTCTCGGGCAGGAAATCGGTTTTTAAACAAGTCTTGTAAATAGGTGGAGTATAGGTAAAGATTTTACACATATTTTCAAAACGTTTCGAGAAGAAAACAAATTGATTTGGCTTCAGCCTTTTGTGAGCTTTAGTTGATATCATTTTGTTTCTTAAACAATTTTCAATAGGAAAATGCTTTTCATTCAGAAAGATAAAGATTATTTAGAGTTCCCTTATTTTTGAAAACTAGGCCTTTCTAAAAAATCTTTAGTTCACAAGTGTTGTGCATATACAATGTACACTGTACAAGTTTCTTTAAATTTAAGGGCATATATAACTGACCTTTGTTGTCAATTTTTCAGGGTTCTTGATAATGCCCTTACAGTGATCATACTTAAATGCTTTCTTAAAACATATTACTCACTTCCATGGTTCTAAGTTGAATTCAAAGACAAACAAATTTGAACTTAATTTTTCATTCCCTTTATTTTCCATTTAAAAAGTGTATTGGGGATACATTTACTAATTATAGCTTGAAGTATTTACAGTAATTATAACAACTTAAAAAATATCATTCTAAAAATATATAGTTTAAAACTTAATCCATTAATCTAATTCAATAGCTTACAGAAAGCACCTATTTATTATTTTGAAATTATTAAATACAAAAAAAAATTGTCCTTAAAATATATAAAACAAAACATTAACCAACAATAATCCACAATAAAAAAAACAAGCAATGGAATGGTTTTTTTAAACCACAAAATCCAACTTATACAAGTTTTGGAAATAGTGGTAGATTACACTTTAGTTAATAAATTTATTAAAATTACCATATCACGATTGAACTCGGCAGTTAAAACTGGCTCAGGGATGATGTAATTGTAATAAGTAATCGTAATGTCAGTAATATTTTCAAGTAATCGACAGTAATCAGTAGATTAACTAAAGTCCATCTTTCGCCCCTATTACATGTAACAGGCTCTGTGAGCAAAATATTAGAAAATTGAAACTTACAGAAAGCCATAAGAATGATTTTGGGTGGAAGAAAAAAATTTTTGAGAAACGTTTATTTCCTCACCATTACACTACAAATACAAAACCTCTTACAAACACTGTACAAAAGCCAACACATGCTTTAGTAGAAAAAAATATTTTTTGGTTGTTTCCTCAAGGGGTGTCGATTACTCATTAGAAAGATAAAACTTTTTCTTAAGTGTCTGTTTGATTGTTTTTTAGAAAAAATTTGCTAAAATTCACAATATAATAAAGAAGGTTAACTTCTCTACAAAGGGGCCTGAAAATTTCGACTTAATGAAAATATACAAGTTTTATATAGCAGATTATTACCACAAAAAATGACCATGGGCAATAGTCCCAATTTGAGGAAGTTTCCCATATCAGTACTTTGGCATACATTTATTATAGACTGGGGTTAAAACATTGTATTTCATCAGAATCCGTACTTTATGGTTGTTTACTTCTCTAAAAATTTAAAGCAATCATTGGTGAAAAAATGTCGAGAGATTAAACTCAATAGCGGTGAAAGAATAGAATATTCTGTTCGCCCTGTTGGTTTTACCCAATGCGTTGCGTTTACCTTCCATGATTTAAAAGCTGCAACCATTTAATATTATGCACGTATAATCATTGACAAATCTATCAAGCCCAAAGTATATTATTGTTACATGACAAAATATTAAAAGGCAGCAAGGCTTTCAAAAATTTAAAATCATTATTTTTGAGCCATGACAAAAACCCATGAACACATCCGCGTCCAGTATGATCAGGATCCATGCTGTTCGCTATCAGTTTCCTCTTCTCACTTGTTTATAGGGTTTTGTAAGTAAAAAGCATGGATCCTTATAACATGCGTGGATGCGCAGGCTTGTCTGGATCCATGCTGGTGGTTGCAAAAAGCACTTGTTGGTTTTATCATGGCGCCAGCTCCTTTTTGGTGTGAATTTTTTTTTGAAAAAAATATGTATTTAAAAGTAAAAATATTGCCATGTAAACAAAGAATTTCATAGATCTACCAAAAGTTTAGGTCAGATTATGCGATATTAAACCCTAAACTGCATTTAGTCACAAAGTGGAAATTTAGTGACTGACACTGCAAAATCAATCATTAATTGCATATAACATGTAAATTGTTTCATGAATTATGAATATTATCATCATTTTTTAAAATCTTAGTACATTTTCCCCCAAGGTTGATTTTCTTGTAACATTTTAAGCAAAGTTACAGATCATGATGATTTAGGTGAATTCCATATTTGAAGAGGCATAGTACAGCACTAATTTCAAAAATGCTTTTATCAGCATACATGTACAAGGGATTTTAAAAATGGCGACCAGGGGAGGTAATTCAAGCTATATAAGAGGAAAATGATAAAAGAAAAAACCTTTTTCATTCTATTGCTAAACAAAAGAATAAATAATGATATATTGATCAAATATATCTTTTTAACAACCCACAAACAAAATATAGTATATACATCTACATCACAATCAAAAGGATAATATACAATACATATACAGTTCTGACACCACCGCAAAAATTTTGTCGAGACTACTTTTTTCATCTTCCCTATAAGGTTTGAAAAGAAATTCTTCTGAACAACTTCCATAAATTTCCTTATAAAAAAAAACATTATTATTTCTAATAATAACCAAAGGTCAAGAGTTTTAAAACATATGTTCATCTCTTCCAGAAAATTTTATTCTATAAAACAAAAACTATGATATAAACAAACAATAATTAAATTAATTATTAGAGTTATGTGAACCATCTTGTTAATTATATGCATACAATCATAATATATAGTAAATATCTAGCATATGAACAATGTATTAAACTACATGTTGGGATGATATTTTTCTACTTTAATCAATACTTAAAGGTATTGTTTGTACTGTTTTTTTTGTTTCATTTTACGCCTTTTCCCAACAGTATTTCAGCATAGAGCGCGGGTAGTTTTCCTAAACCATATTCCTGGAGATTTACACCGAGGTACTAGACTACCTTCCTCCGCTGCTAAACTACCAAAGCTCTCCCGGGGATTCGAAACCCACGCCAGAGAGGTAACTGGCTTAGAAGTCATCGACTTAACCCTAGACCACGGAGCGGTTAAAGGTATTGTTAAGCCTAAACTTATTTTTCCATTGTCTGTTAATCGACTAAAAATAAGTCATCATATAATCAGTTTCATTAAAAAGAAATCCAGTTTATGTTTTTCATTTCCCATAAAGAGCTACTGGGGCGATACAATAATTTATTTCCTCCACAAAGTGGTAATAAAAAAAAGTTTTTGTATAGTTTTGGAAATTTTCATAGCATGTATGACCTCTAGCATATGATTCTATTACTGATTGGAAAAGCAAAAAATCTCTTGCTTATTTTACTGAAGATATAAATGATTTTTTACCAAAGGTCTGCGGAACAAAGCAAATTAGAATCTACGAAACAAAAAAGTTTCTTTGTATCAAAATTTCACAAAACATGATTTTTTCCCCTTTTAGGTTCAATATATTTTTCCCCTGTCAGATCTGGTTAGCTGTTATTGGTCTGAAAAATAGTATAAGCAGTTTTCTTTTGTTAAGTTTTAAATCACATCTACACGGTTATGGTTATATGGTGACTCAGGGTGTCCGTTTGACCCTTGAAATGACTCTTTGACCCTTCAAATTTCCATAAAGCCTGATTTGACCCTCAGGATTTTAACTGGAGAGTCAAATTTTGTTAAAATCATGGGGATTGGGCCTTGAAGTCAGTAAAACTTAGTCAAAATGACCCTCAGGATTTCATGGCTAGTGAACACCCTGTCAGACTTTTAAGCTTAACTGGTGGGAGGAAGACCTCAGGTGCACCTAAAAACTTCAGACATGCACCCGACTAGATCCATCAACCTTTTATTATTTTAGTACATTAAACAAATCTGACAATTTTTATACAAAATGGTACATGTATGTATGCATATATCAATATCTTTTGGTAACAGGCATACCCCTTTACTATTTAAACATAATAAATGATTAAAAAAAATAGTACAAACTACAAAGCAAATAATTGGCTAGGAAAAAAACAACATCACAGACATTAACATGCTGACACTTTATGTACATCATTTTAAAAACTCAACTGAGAACTTGAAAGACAACCACTTTACTATATTAATCTACTCTACAATCAACACGTTTTGCCAAAACATTCGACCATACATAACATTATTTTCATAAAAATCATTAATACGAAATCTTGTTACATGAATTGACTTTTGATGATTTTTGAAGTTTGAGTCAATAAGTTGTAATATGCCTCTATTTCTTAAGAAAAACTAATTATTTTTTTATAAATATGTTTTCAAACATTGCAAACTACTTATAATAGTCCTTTAACAATACCAGAACAGTAATCTCCCAAAGCGTATACCACTAAATTTCGGTTATTAAATAAAGGGCCCATGATGGCCCTGAGGTCGCTCACCTGTATATAGCCCCCCCCCCCCACCCCCGGGCCAATTTTTACCCAAGGGCTTTTATTTGTTTATTTTGAACAGACTTGGGTTAGACACACCATAAGAAGATGTTTTTCATGCTAAACATTCTAAGTTCTAGCTCATTGGGTTTTTTTTAAAAGAAGATTTTTAAAGTTTTTACTTTACACATATAGTTAAAAACAATGACCCCTTGGGGGCAGGGCCAGTTTTGACCCACGGGCTTTTATTTGAACAAAACTTTGTAGATATTTACTTAGAAGATGTTTCATGCTAAATATTCTTAGCTCTAGCTCTTTGAGGTTCTTAAAAGAAGATTTTTAAGTTTTTACTATATGCATATAGGGAAAATCAATGACCCCCTGGGGCGGGTGCCAATTTTGACCCCAGGGCTTTTATATTGAACAAACTTGGTAGACACTCATTAGAAGATGTTTCATGCCAAATATCTTAGCTCTAGCTCTTATAGGGTTCTTTAAAAGAAGACTTTTTTAAGTTTTTACTACTATATGACCCCATATAGGGAAAATCTATGACCCCCCATTATTAGGGGGCGGGGGCCAATTTTGACCACTAGGGCTTTTATTTGGAACAAACTTGGTGGAGACACTCACTAGAAGATGTTTTCATGCTAAATATCTAAGCTCTAGCTCTTACTTGGGTTTTTTAAAAGAAGATTTTTAAAGTTTTTACTATATCACATATAGGGTTAAAAACAATGACACCCTATTGGGGCAGGGCCAAGTTTTGACCCCAGGCTTTTATTTTGAACAAACTTGGTAGACACTCACTAGAAGATGTTTCATGCCAAATATCTAAGCTCTAGCTCTTTAGGTTCTTTAAAAGAAGACTTTTTTTAATTTTACTATATGCATATAGGGAAAATCTATGACCCCCTGGGGTGGGGGTCAATTTTTGACCCCAGGGCTTTTATTTGAACAAACTTGGTAGACATTCACTAGAAGATGTTTCATGCCAATATATCTAAGCTCTAGCTCTTATGGTTCTTTAAAAAGAAGATTTTTTTTAAGGTTTTTACTACTATGCAATATAGGGAAAATCAATGACCCCCGGGCGGGGCCAATTTTGACCACGGGCTTTTATTTGAACAAACTTTTGGTAGACACTCACTAGAAGATGTTTCATGCTAAATATCTAAGCTCTAGCTCTTACGGTTCTTTTAAAAGAAGACTTTTTTAAGTTTTTACTATATGCATATAGGGAAAATCAATGACCCCCCGGGGCGGGCCAATTTTGACCCCAGGGCTTTTATTTTTGAACAAACTTGGTAGACACTCACTAGAAGATGTTTCATGCCAAATATCTAAGCTCTAGCTCTTTGGGTTCTTTAAAAGAAGACTTTTTAAGTTTTTTACTATATGCATATAGGGAAAATCAATGACCCCCTGGGGCGGTTCGGGGCCAATTTTTGACCCCAGGGCATTTTATTTGAACAAACTTGGTAGACACTCACTAGAAGATGTTTCATGCCAAATATCTAAGCTCTACGCTCTTAGGGTTGTTTAAAAGAAGATATTTTAAAAGATTTTTCTTTCGGTTTTGGCCATGGCAACCAGAGTTCTGCATGGAATTAAATTCTTTGAACAATTTTTAAAGGTGACCACCAAAGGAACATTCCTGTGAAGTTTGGATGAAATTGGCTCAGTGGTTTATGAGGAGATGTCATTTAAAGCAAAAGTTTACGGCCGGACGCTGGACGAAAAGCGATCACAAAAGCTCACCCTGTCACTTTGTGACAGGTGAGCTAAAAATACACAGGCTTTAACATTGGATGAAATGGTTTTTATTGTGTTAATACAATATTGAATAATGATATCTTAAAAAATCAAATTTGAACATTGAAATTACCAAGCCATCATAATTATAACCAGGGATAGAGTAACTGAAATTAGAAATTTATATTACTAGTTGTAATGAATAATTTCATTACTTCTTTTTATCACATAAACTGCGGCGCAGGAGTGTAATAAAGCCATTTAATAAAAACGATATTACACTAGTGTAATAACACTTTGATGCGACGTCATTTGCGCTATATATATATACATAGCGTAAAAGCGCGCTAATGTTAGCGTTACACCATAGGCGCATCAATAATAAAAAGGACTTTTTAACAGTTTACTGTTCTTATTTTATATATGTGATAAATAGATTATAGAATATTATATTCCTGTAGATTCAACACTAAATGTATTGAACTCGCTGAATAAAACAATATTATGCTCGCCAGAGGCTTGCATATGATTTTATTCACTTTGTTCAATAAAAGTTTAGGTAATTAAATCTACTCATTTCCATATTCTCTATAAAGACTATAATAAGTTAAATGTAATTCAATTGTTTTCCAGCACAGACAAAATTAAATGATTTCTGTTTTGATTACAGAAAAATTTCTTATGGATATTGTTGGCATCAAGATCTTTTGAATTCAATTCATTTTTCAGTTCTAACAACTGAAATAATTTTGAACTATTGTTCTTTTGTTGATTTAAAGTTAATATCATTTTTTCCTATACAAAGTTATAAAATCCCATACAAATATCCACTGCATTGTTATTTTGCCATAGTTAAGTTACTACCTATTAACATTTCATTATTACTGACCATTTTAATAAAGGTATTTTTGTTCATCAACAGGTGTAGTATATGCACTAAAAAAAAGCAACTTATAGTATACAAGAATGCATATTATATACATTTATATACATTACTTAACTTGCTCAACTATTCTTACTACAAAATAACTTTTAATCCTTAAAACACAATATCTGGTACCTTCAAAAGCATGCTCTTTTGTGTTGGTAGTATTTAACAATTTTAACTGGACAAAAGTTAACAAAATGGTATTAATTTCATTAATAAAATACTCAATAAATGGTCCTGACCCAATCAAAATCAGTTGTCAAAATTAATCACAAATAATTTCTTCACAAACTTCGTATCTATAGATCTTTCGTTTCTTCACTTTACGCCCAGACCAGTGTTTCATTACTGATAAAGGCTGAAGGATCGTAATCCTCATCCGAAGAAATCATCATCATGTCCATAAACTTCAAACACTAGACCTGTTTAAAGAATGGAGGTGGACCAGACCAAGTGTCGTCGTCATTTTCTATATCAAACATTCATCGTCACTAGGCATACCAGCCGGGGTCGGTGAAACCGGCTGGCGGGAAAATTCGCGGTGAACTAACGGTGACATTTTCCTCCTGTCTTACTGGGTTTTGACCAGTGCCATCTGTAATTTCGAGGATATTTA
>NW_026856031.1:0-23685 GCF_026571515.1 Ruditapes philippinarum
TTTTTTCTTACATAGCCGTGCCTTGTTTATCTCTGTTTTACTAAATTTTGTTTTTACTAAATTCCACACTATCAACACTATCATGAAATAAGTTTTTTTTCTTAATTGAAATAGAATTATTCCAATTTATCATTTAATCATCATTAATCAATTTACATTTAGTAACGTCAACTTAAACATAAAAGTAATCTTATTACATAAGTTCTTTACCTTGAACTGATCTGGTTCTTCGACATGCCCGTTATCAAGGCAACACATGATGCTGTTAATGTCTTTCCAGACATGGGTGGCCCATACAACACTGGCAAATTGAAATGGCCAATCTCTTTGTGAATCCCGCCAAAGTTCAACATTGACACCATGGCACCAAGGCTAAGAAGAAGGGGTCCATAATTTTCACCAAGTACTTGATGGGCATCTTCCAGAAATATCTTTAATGGGAGCAAACTGTAGGGCTCGGCTGGATGGCGGTAGAACATTGGTCCAGGTGCCCCTGCCCAATCTTGCAGCCAAACATAGTTATGTTCATTCTCACTTAGCTGAAAATATAAGGAAACATGATGTGTTATAAGGAAAAACAAATTAACCTGTATCTTCTAACTAATATTTGGTCTGAGTGTAATTTCCAGGACAAAAACTAAAAATAAATGAAGATTCAACCATATGAATCATTGGAACTTATATCAAATATCAGAATCTATTCTATTCTAAAAAAATAATTTGAATAAAAAATAAATTAATGCAGACAATGTTTATAGAAGAACAAATTGTCCAAGCCTTTGAAATGTTGTCAAATCTTTCTTATTTCATTCAAAATTGTTAAATTTAAGTGTATAATAATGATATCCATCTGATGATCAGTTGAAATACCCAAATACCTGTTTATGAAATGAATTTGTATATTTTCTTTAGAGGTAAAAAGCAGTAAGTGGTTGAATAATATTTCTGAATCTGGGAAAATTTAATTTGTCTTATTTAATATTCTTTTGTGTTGAATAGCATGCATCACTAATTAGAAATTGGAGAAATTTTAAACTAAAAATGTTTGTGTTTCCATATCATGAAAGCAATACAATGAACAGGTCAACAAGCTATTCTTATAGTATTGCAAGCAATAATACAATGCTTTTATACTGGTGAGAACCCCACAAGTCAAGCATGTGAGTCAGGCCTTAAAGGGCCAAGACTTTTGTGCACAACATAAATATATTTTTGATTTCTTAGTTTATCTGTTACATTAATTAATTTCTGTAAAAGAAAAGATCCACTTTTCTTTCATAATCTAGAATGAATATCCAAAAATGTTATTAAAATATTCCAAGGTCTTTAATTTAGATAATATGAAACAGAAACTTGAACATGCCTCTTTAGAATAAGAAAGTAATATAAAATATTAACCATATCTTTTTAAGAGATTAATTTAAGTTCGAAGAAATTCCCTTAATTTTGGTGCTACAATTTTGAACCATTAGAATTTTTAAAAAGCTTAAAATTTAGTGCATTATCTATATACTGCTATCTATCCATATTTCATTAGTTTCATCTAGATAATAATAATACTTCAATATTTTCTGGATCATCACAATTTATATATTTGCCATATATTATAAGTCTATCATATTTGTAAAATCCCTACTGAAAGTCATTAACATTCTGAAAATACTGATTGTAACCATCAATTAGTTATAAACCTTTTCATATTATCATGATAATTTTTGAGTTGAACGTAACTTAAATATAAAGTAAAGTGCCATACTCATCGGAGGGAGAATATTGTAATAAAGAGTATTCCTAGAAAACACAATTTCTTCAAAGATTAAAATTCTTATTTCATAGTTATGGACATTGACAATTTTAAAGGCACATTATGTCTTAAAAATGAATGAATATTTCCTTCTCTTGAAAGGGCTGCACTCAGTAGTTTTAAAACATAAAGATGATGATTTATTTAGAGCATGTTAGATGCTTATCACATAAGGAATGTAAAGCTGAATGTGAAATTATTGGTGATATAAGAGGAAAAATGTAAACAAAGTAGTATTTTGTCTTCCCTACAAAAGACACTTTCACAATAAACAATTTACAAAAAAAATGAGAAAATGCATAGGAAACAAAGTATGGTAAGGTATATGGGCAACTGCGTAACCTTTGGAGACCAAAGTTGGACACTAAAATTAAGAAGCTAATTAGAAATGAAAATAAAAGTATTTCTAGAATGAATTTATCCCCATGTTAAAGGAACTCGTATAAGGTTTCAAAAGCCTATACATTATATTTTTACACAGATCAGCTGGGGCACTTAAAACTGGAAGACATGCAAAACATTAATTAAGAAATATACTCTGAAAAGAATTGAAAAGTGTATTTTATGGTATTTTGAGTGAAAAGGCGTTCTAACAATTGTTCTGAAAAACTGATCTATAATTATGCACACAAATTACTGATCTATACTAGATCTACATCAAACTGAGCATTTATATTCTCGCAAAAATTATTTCCAATGTCAAAAAACCTGTCGAGCCCCTTTAATTTTGTATGATTTGTCTTAGACTGGTAATTAATAGGTGTTGCCTGTGATTATCTTATTCAAACTAATTTAAAGTGTATAAAGTGATAAAATGACATAAAAAAATACCATTTTACTTTGAAAAAAATTCTTCCAAAATTCCTGTTTGACAGAGATAATATATATATTATGTATATTATATTTTCAATGACAATGAGATAATCAAAATAGTATAGAACAATCTTGTATGAATGGGGTAATTTAAACCACCTTCTGTGATAGCTCTAGTCTTAATTTTTTGCTACATGGTAGTAAATGAAAATTATGCACTAACCACTTGTCCTGAAGTGTTCATAAACAGGTCTGGATTCATCATGGCCCTCTTGTTGTAACAAAAATATAGTTCCAGATTGGTTGGAGAGTTCTAATGTTGCGTTATACTTATATATATACATGCTAATATTCAGCTACATGATTATTTACTTCAGTGTTTAACAACAGGTTTACTGTAAACAAAATATATCAAAATTGGATAAGTGTTACACAAGCTCTAATTCAGAAATAATATGGGATCTTCAGGCTGTGTTATCTTGTAACTCTCCATTGGTCGAGTGGTATACAAGCTCGCTTTAGAAGCAAGAAATCTGGAGTTCAAATCCAAACTCATTTTTTTTTAAGTTCAAATAAACATTGAATTGAATATCAGTGTTACAATAAGTCTTATAGACAATTTACTATAGTTATACACTGGAAACACTGGTGACCTTATACAAACAAATTGGTTCCTCCAATTTCCTGACATTCTGAGACCCAAACGAATTAACGCCTGTTCTGTGCTCAATTTTGATAAGGTCAGTTAGAAATTATTGGTTGATAATCAGTTTTCAAGGGATTCTTATGGTTTGATTTACTTTGAATAATGGGTCAGTATCAATGAATGTTTCAATGATTTCTGTGCCATAAAAGACCAATGTGTATAATATTCAGAGGATCCCGTCAAATGGCACAATTTTCTTACCGCTATGATATTTGGTTCAAAATGTGATATACATGTACCGTAAAACTCCAATTAAACGCCCCTGGGAGCTAAACATATCCAAAAGGATTGCTATTATTAACAACATATTTTTTTCCTAAATCCAAAAATCATTGAAAATATATTTAGTGTTAACAAGTGACGGTTATAACATTAAAAATGTGTTAAATTTTTTTATAGTTCATTTTATACATTTTGTGTTAATACTATGAAATTAATGGATTCTGAAAGGATTTGAATAAAATTCTGGATTATGAAAGAGCAGATTTTTTTTCCTTATCAAAAAGCCTGAGGGGGGGGGGGGGGGGGCTTTTGTTAGGGGAGGTGCGTTTCTTAGGAAATTCACGGTATAGCTTATGAGTATAAGAAGTATTCTCTGTAATGCATGAAATAAATTGTACAAAAATTTCAATATGGTAGGTATGTCACAGTAATTATAAACTCTTCAATAAAAAGGGGAAAAGATGTAATTGAGAAACATTATATCTCAGTTGGTAGAGCTGCGGCATGGATGGTATTCAATGCATGCCAGGTTTGAGTTCCAGTCAGGCTGCACATTCCCACCCTGTTACTGTTAATGTCCATTTTGAGGCAAGTGGGGATCAGTTATTTTTCTCACATAATTGGGAAGAGGCGTTAGCCTCTTGATTTTGGGAAAAATGATATCTAAAATTGCTGATTTGGGAAGTAAAAAGCTGGTTTAAGTTCATATTTTTGGGAAAACTGCATGAGTTTAAAGAAAAGTTCAATTGGGAAGAGGCCTTTTTTTCAGAGTGTGTTATATAAGTAGAAAAATCACTGGGGATACATAATTATCTCCAAGACAATTCAATTTGTCACTTAAGTCTTCCAATGAAAAGAAACAAATTTCAATATAGTTAGGGTTATGTCAATGCATAGATGAGAGAAAATGTTTAAGCTGTAGACCTGCATAATATGGTATTCCATGGATTCTGGGTTTTTAGCTCGACTATTCGAAGAATATGAGAGCTAATGTAGTCGCCCCGGCGTCGGCGTCGGCGTCGGCGTCAGCGTCCGCGTCGGCGTCTGCGTTGGTTAAAGTTTTTTGTAAAGTCAAATATCTCAATTATTACTCGAGATTTTCAATTGAAACTTACAATACTTATTTTATAGTAAACAATGTACATCAGATTGACAAGTTGGAAATAACTCTGCCTACAATATTGAACAGAATTAATGCCCCTTTGGAACTTAGAAAATTTTGGTTAAAGTTTTTTTTGTAAAGTCAAATATCTCAATTATTGCTTGAGATATTCAAATTGAAATTTAAAATACTTATTTATTAGTAACAATGTACATCAGTTTGCAAAATTGCATAACTCTGTCTGCAATATTTGCAGAATTATTTGCCCCTTTGAAAAACTTAGAAATTTTGGTTAAAAGGTTTAACGGTCTTCAAAAGATATTTACTTGAAACTTTACACATGCACTTAGGGTCATAACGTTGGAGGGTCATAAACTTGTAATGTCACTGACCAAGTTCCATAACTCTATCTTGGGCATGTTAAGGCTGATTTCAATATCCCCTTTTCTAACTTACGTCTCTTGGTTAATGTTTACATGCAAGTTTTACATATCTCAATAACTATTTAAGATTAATATATTTAAACTTCAAATGCATTTGTTTTATTTTTTTTTCTTGTTTAGTATTATTTTTTATATGTTCATCTTAGTATTTTTTTATTTTTTTGGATTTTTTTTTTTCTTCTAATCTATTATTTTATATATATTTTATTAATTTTTTGTTTTAGTAATTAATTTCTAGGTCACTTGTTATTAATATTATAACATTTTAATTATAATTATTATTTATAGTTTCAGTTTTAATTATTTATTTTATTATATTATTTTATATTGTTGTCTAATTTATTTTTCTTAGAGTTTTTATTTTTAGGGCCATAATTTTGCGAATTCCTATCGCCTGATTTTTTCCCTCTTCAACTTAGGAAAATTCCCATGGTAAAGTTTTGCTTGTAAAGCTGTTTATCTCAATAATACTGAAGGGTTTGTGCTTTTTTGGGAAACAATCATTTAATGGCATTCATAATAATAAGGCAGTGATTTACTTGTAATTTAAAACATCTTTAATAAACAAGCCTTTGTAACCTTTTCTTGTCAAATTTATGTATTCATAGGTTAATTTTAGTAATTTATTATACTCAATAAAAAACCCTTGTGACATTACCTTCCCTAATAGTTCAAGTCAACTCTGTATAATTAGACCCTCTCTAAAGGCCTATAACATGAATTTATAAAAAAAAAAATTAGCCCTTTTGGGTGAACTTAAAAAAAATTTAAAATATCAAGGCTATTTTAACTAATCAAGCACTTAGAAATAGTGCGAGCATTATGCTGTCCTACAGGACAGGCTTCTTTGTTTTTGGTGTATTGGTGAGGGGTCTCTGGTTGGGGTCTTAGTCCCAGGCTGCAAAACACAAAAAACATTTTTTTGCAGGTAACATATTACCATTTTATATTGAAAGAAATGGAAGTAAATACTATTTTGGTACCAAAACAGATTTTGAAAGGTTTTTGAAACTGACTGGACCATTTTCCATCCATTGTAAGTAACAAGAAAAAAAAAAAAAAAAAAAAAAAAAAAAAAATAGGGGGGCTGGTATATTTAGGTACTGAGATAATGAGAAAATTTTTTTCCCAAGAATTTCATAAAATTGTTTTAAAAAATCTCAATTTCAATATACAGAGAGAGATTTTTAATATTTTTTTAGGGTGTAAGCTGTTAAAATCATATTTTTGGTCAATGTTTTTTCTAAAGTGTTTTGAAAGGAGTGCACATTATTACTAATCAAAAAGTATTGATTTTTACTAAAACATTATGCAATTATATAAACTTTTTATGGATTTCTAAGGCATAAATGTGGGCCTTTAATAATAGAGTTACTGTGACTTTTTTTATGCCCCGCCATGTTTTAATGGCCGGGGGCATATAGTGTTACCCTGTTCCGTTCTTCTGGTCATTCCGTCATCATCAGTTTTCCGTTCATTAATCTTTAAGAATGGTTGCACACATTCAACTCAAATTTGGACATATTTGGATATGTTATGAGAAAATACAGGTCAAGTTGAAATTTGGTCATGGTTCGATGATTTTGGCAGAGTTATGGGCCACCTTTACTTTGAAAATAATATGAAATTTCAGTTTCCGTTTCATTATTTTCCCCAACGGTACAACAGATTCAACTCAACTTGACATATGGAATATGTCATGAGAAAATACAGGTCAAGTTCGAAATTTTGGTCATGGTTCGAATGATTTTTGGAGAGTTATGCCCCTTTTACTTTGAAAATAATCATTCATTATCTCCCAAACGTACAACACATTCAACTCAAACTTGACATATGGATATGTTATGAGAAGGTAACAGGTCAAGTTCAAATTTGGGTCATGGTTCGATTTTGATTTTGGGAGACTTATGCCCCTTTTACTTTGAAAATAATATGAATTTTTTTAGTTTCCGTTCATTATCTCCCCAACGGTACAACACATTCAACTCAAACTTGATATGGATATGTCATGAGAAAAATACAGGTCAAATTCGAATTGGTCAGTGATTAT
This sequence comes from Ruditapes philippinarum, assembly GCF_026571515.1. Classification (NCBI taxonomy): domain Eukaryota; kingdom Metazoa; phylum Mollusca; class Bivalvia; order Venerida; family Veneridae; genus Ruditapes; species Ruditapes philippinarum. The sequence continues at coordinate 7,141 of NW_026856031.1, forward strand.
TTGGCAGAGTTATGCCCCTTTTACTTTGAAAATAATATGAAATTTTCAGTTTCCGTTCATTATCTCCCCAAAGGTACAACACATTCAACGCAAACTTGAACATATGGATGTGTCATAGGAATGCGCAGGTCAAGTTCAAATTTGGTCATGGTTCAATGATTTTTGGCAGAGTTATGCCCCTTACACTTTGAAAGTGATATGAAATTTTCAGTTTCCATTTATTATCTCCCCAATGGTACAACACATTCAACTCAAATCTTTACATTTGGATGTGTCATAGGAATGCGCAGGTCAAGTTCGAATTTGGTCATGGTTCAATGATTTTTGGCAGAGTAAATGCCCCTTTCACTTTGAAAATAATATGAATTTACAGTTTCTGTTCATTATCTACCCAACAGTGTTACATATTCAACTTAAATTTGACATATGGATATGTCAAAGGAATGGGCAGGTCAAGTTGGAATTTGGTCATGTTTGATGATTTTTTGGCAGAGTTATGTCCCTTTCAATCTTAGGAATAAGCAGTTTTAAGTTTGAATTTGGTCGTGGTTCAATGATTTTAGACAAACTTATCTTTCCTGAATGTAGGAAAATTTTGAAAACTTTCAGTTTCAGCACTCATTATACTTTTAGCCATTATTTTGGCTTACAAATATGCAATAATGCTATTTTTAAAAGGTTAAGACTGAATAATTTCAGTGCCTTGAACATTGTATGAATGGTTTGTGTTAACAATTTTAAAAGTTTTAAGGGCTTTGAACTGAAAAATGAAAAAAATAATTAATGCACCATCTGAAATTTTGGGCATCCGTGGCAATGATGATACATTTCTAGTTTTATAAACAACAGCAAATATATTTATAAGATGTAGCTTTAAGATTCATTTTCAAAATTTTGGACACATAATTGTTCACCCGAATAAATGTAGCTTATTTGACATTTTCATTTTTTTTCAGATAATACTAATATAGTCCATATTTCCACTTTAACTGCACAAGAGAAAGTTCTTTTTTTTTGTTCAGTATATATGTTTCTTATAAATATAACCACTTAATCATTTGTGTCAGAGAAGGTTTAACTCAATTCTCAAGCTTGACTTTATTTCCAGAATTATGACTCACTTTATCTAGAAAGTATTTTTTACTAAGACCTCTTCATTCCTTATAGGATTTACTAAATCAAACTCTTACATCATATGAAAAGGTTTGTAAATCTAGCATCCATATTTCCAGAATTATCTCCTCCTAGAAACCTCTTTGAACCCTTATCATATTTTATATTATATCCATTGATTTAATTAACCTTTTCCCTTATATAAGCGTGTTTCGACGGCTTTTTGCCCCCCCCCCCCCCTTCTTGAGGCCTAAACAGTGAAAAAATGTCCTATTTTAGACCCCAAACACTGTTTTTCGTTCGAGAAATGTTGTTAAAAAAAGTGACCATTTTTTTCGGCGCCGCCCCCATCCAAATAATACATCAGGGGGTTGCCAGAAGGGGGATGTGCCCCCTTCTGTTTGGGGGGTTTGAAGGGGGGGCGAAGTCCCCCTCATCGCCAAGAAAATTTTGGACTTGTGAGAGGCTTAAAATGACCCCAGGTTGATCATAAAGTAACGTGTAACCAACGCTGAAAAGCCTTTGACTCTATCTCAATCCATTGAGACGTTGCAGCACTTTGAAATAAAGTTTGATGGAAAAAATCGAGGCAAAATAGTGATTTTTGGCAATTTTTGAGAGGTCCCCTCGTTGCCATGGTAACAGGAAATTTCAGACTGAGCATGTCGTTACAAAGGCAATGGTCCAGTCAACATTTGTTGCCAAGTTTGATTAGTATTGAAGCATTTCTCATAGTTTCATAGCAGTTTGAACTTGTAAGAGGAGGCTTTTCAGTTAAAATGGCCATTTTTCACGATATGCTCATGGGGGAAAGGGTTAATTACTTCAAAAATGAAATATATGCATTCATAATAAATTCTTTGGTCTTTGGTTTCCATGATTATATTCATATTTAACTATAAATTTATGATTTTTTTCCCAATAACTTCTTTGTTACACTAAATGCTGTATTTGAGAATTATTATTTTTTCACTTTTTTCTTTGTGACTATAATTATAGAGGATATTCAAGTTTTTTCTATAAATACATGATTTTATTTTCATCAAGTGGTATGAAAATAAATATTTCATGAGTGGTGGTAGCCACGAGTGAAATATGGTAATTTTCATGCACAAGATGAAAATAAATCATGTATTTATAGAAAAAACTTGAATTTTCTGTTTTATTATATACATTTTCCTCTTTTTTGCGATAAAAATTTGAAGGACTTTCCCTTAAATTTTGTGTACTGGCAGAAATTAAAAGAAAGTAGTCCGGCAAGACACCAGTGAAAAATACGGAAAATATGTTTCACCGCAGTGAAAAATAAATTTTACAGTGAAAATACGGAAAATGAAAATACTCATTTTATTTAATCAATATTTCTCAATATTTCATTTATAAGTATATATAATAAATATAATATACTTCTTTAAGCTCAAGTTAAAATTGTTGTTACACTTGGCATATGTATTGTCAATGTTCTATTAAGTCTAAGCATCCTTCATTGCAAAAGGGTTAACATCCTTTTAGTTTAAGACTTCTGACTTAAAAAATGTTATATTTTAAATAACACCAGGGAAATGTCTATAGATATTTTGCAACAGTAATGGGTGTTTCTTTACTGGTTTTAGTTGTGGAAACAAATTACTATGATACGACAAATGTAAGAACCAAAAAGGTTATTTAATTTTAAGTTTTTTTATGTCTTTAATTCTTTCAAATGGCAATTAACCCATTACGCAATTTAAATAAGCCTTTAAAACACCTTTTTAACCCCCCCCCCCCAATCAATTTTTTGATAAAAAAAGTGATTTTTTGGCAATTTTAAGATGTCCCTTGTTGAATGGTAAACAGGAAATTTAAGTCTGACTGACATGTAGTGCAAGACAATGTTCCAGTCCAACAATTGTGCCAAGGGTTTGAAATAGTATTGAATAATAGTTTGAAAACAGTTCTTATAGTTTTTATAGCAATTTGAGTTTGTAACGTTGAGAGACTTTTCAACAGCAATTTTTTTCAACAAAATTTGCTCCAAGGAAGAAATGGGGTTAAATGACCCTAAAGAATGCCTGCCTGATTTTTCTGTTTGGTAGGAGGACTTAATGCATTACTTGCAATACTATGACAATTGGGGCATGTATTAGTGGACATGTATATCCAGTTTGGGCTTCTGAGGAAAACTGCTAATTCTCAACTATAAAAATGAAGCATTTGTCAGTTGGAAAATATTGAAAAATATTTGTAGCAATTAGTGTGTGATTTTTTTTTCACAGAGATATTTGTTTGTCCTTTCAAATCTAATAATGTAACAAATTGATTGCATATGTATAAAAACAAAATTAATGCCTGTAAAAATATCAAAATCTGTAAATGCAATAAAATCATTTCTTTTTATACAACAACATAAAAAATATAAAAAATTGTCTTGAGAACATTTTATTTATACAAGCAAAATTTTTTAATAGTCTGTAAGAAGACACTTTTGTAGAAAAACTCACTCTATAATTATACATCTACATTATATACACCTTTAACTTCTGATAGTTTGTAAATGAAGAGTTAATAGATGAAAGATTAGAAAAATTTAATGCTTAAAGGCACTGTGATTATATCTCAGAAACAATTATTGTTACTTCTTTATAAAGTTGATAATGTGTCTAAATACTTATTCACTTTAACTTAAAGATTATAAAGCAACAGACAGATAGACAGACAGCTAACTTTACTCAGGTATTTCATAGTATATTACATGAGGTTAACCCTTTCACTGCCATAGGGACGGCATAATTGCCATCCCTATTATTTTCAGCATAATTGCCATATGGACAGCTTTTGCTGTTTCTATAATAATTCAACTCAACTCCACTCAAATAATTTTATTGGGTTAAACATACAATATATGTTTATAGCACATACAGCATAACTATAGGCGGAAGACATGGATTTTTTAAGGAGCACAAAAATGCAATGTAAAACATATGAATTCATACTTGTGACGTGTTCTGTAAAACTATTTTCTAATCAAATTTGCATAATATAAATATTTAGAATTATACAATTATTTTAGACAATAATAATTAAGTAAATTTCTGCAATGTAGGCCATGTATAATAGTAGCGTCTGAGATATTTTTTGCAAAGGTCAGCATATTGTGGGCATGTAAACAAAAAGTGAAATTCGTTTTCAATTTGGCCCGTACGGTTAGCCAAAAGTTCTAGCCGTATGTGAGGCACGTACGACTAGCCAGGACACACTGTATTGGCTAGCCGTACGGCACTTTTCAAAAATATATGGAAGGCGATATGCATATGTTAATTTTGACTTAAAGCGAGAATTTTAGTCAAGAATGTTTACTTTTTAGAGATTAACCGACGCGATCGCTACAGTAAAGAATGTGTTTTGTCATCTAAAGATGTCGAGAAAAAATAGCCTTTGGTTGCAGTTAAATAACATCAATTGAAATAGTTGACAAAATTTTGATGATAATCCTTTTTTGTTTCAATTAAGTTTAATTTTTAAATTGAAAAGAAAACACCTAAAATAATTGTTGGGCTCTGATAATTGCGTCAGTTGCCATCGGTATAGAAGTTTGTCCATCGTCCATCATTAAGGAAAGTTTGCATTATTACATTATTTTTCTTTTTCACCGTTTTTTCTAATATTCTTTTTATATATTTATTTATTCCACTCCGATCATTATTTATTGGATCCATGTGCTTAACAGATTTAACAATTCATCTTTCATACAAATCATAAGCATGAAAATTAAGGACGTTATAACATGCAACTTTGACACTTAATTTTATTAAGTGTGATTATACAACGCTTACTCGTATTCATTTTTGTGAATTTTTGCAGAGCATCTTTATTAAAGTGAACACACTAGGACAAATGCAGAGATTTGATTAAAATCGTAGTTTAATGACACGAAATAACATATGCATTTTCGACTTCCATATAATTTTGAAAAGTGCCGTACGGCTAGCCAATACAGTGTGTCCAGGCTAGTCGTACATGACTCACGTACGGCTAGAACTTTTTGGCTAGCCGTAACGGGCCCGTACGGCTAGCCACTTCCTTTTGAATAAATCCATAAGGGATTATATACAGTGGTTTCCTAATGATCTGAAACACTTATAAAAAATAATCCAAAAAACAATGTCATAGAGAAAGCATGTTAGCTTTTATCTGCCAACATTAACAAAAAAAATTTGTACTCATAATAATACTACTTCAGAATATTCCTGTCAATATAACTTAAATTGAAAAAAAATGGGGGCGGCAGAAATGCTTACCCATTACAGAACAAAATTCCAAAGTCCAAGTCCAGTGAAGTTTTCAAAACAGAAGCCCACTCTAGATAACACTCAATCAAAATGCTGTCAGAAACAAAAGAACCGAGGTCTATGTAGTGCAACAATAAAATCTAAGCAACTTGTTAAATTTTTAAGTGCATTAATCAGGACATCACTACTTTAACAGAATCAGTTGAATTACTGAGTAAAAAGGAAAATCCTTGATTTAACCCTTTTAAATACCTTTGGGTTATCACAAATTTTATCTTACTTATATTAGCTGTTAGATTGGTTGAAAAAGGTAAGAACCCGCCCATCAAAGACCCGCCTCCAGTTTAATGGATTGGGTATATTTGGCTTACCACAGACCTAACAAATTCTTATCTATAAACAAGTAATCCATATCGGCTACCATTCAAGTTAATGGGCCCTTTGATTATGCCTTTGAGGTGATGTTTGTGGCTGTGCCCCTCCTTATTATCAATTAAAAATGTTTAAAGGACATAATTTAAGAAGTTTATGTAACTCAAAAATTTACTTATGTGTCAAATTGCAAAAAATTAAAAATAAAATTTTTTTTGTTTAAAATATATAATTTTAATCAATTAAAAAATTGAACAAAACTCAGAAAGGGTGAAACTGAAAAAAATTTAGTAAATAAATTTTTTCTTTGGGTATTTTTTAATCATTTTAAATTAATAAATGTAATACTTTACATAAAATGAAAATATCTTAAATTATATGTATGTTCCATACCTTTAAATGCATTTTTATAAGGCGAAAAACATTAAAATAAAAAACAATGAGTCAGAAAATATGATTATGTTAAGAAATCCTATTCTCTACAGTCTTTTTATTTAATTCATACAATGAGTATTTATATTATATTTAATATAGGTCATTGTTTTTTGTTTGGTTATTTGTTTTTTTTTTAATATATATAATTGGTTCATGTCTGAACAGAACAGATCAGAACATTATATATTATATGCTCTTATAGTGATAATTATGATGTAGATTAATCAGTAATTCCTCAAAATTTATACATTAAGAAAACATAACATTAAGACATTTCTTTATTGATTTTCAAACAGAGCATTACTGCCTTTTTTCATGCCCTGCAAGAAATCCCACAAGAAAGCCTCATAAAATCTTATTTGAATATAATGTTCTGTCTTATTAAGGGCAAATTACTAGCCATAATTTAAGGAATAACCTGTATGGCAAGTAGCATCAGCATTTTGTTGTAGACTGAAACTAAACTTAAGCATCTGTTTTGAAATTTGGTTGATGAAATTATATGAGGATAGAATTCAAAAATAAAAATACAAACTTCTTAAAGTTCTTAAAATTGATTCAAGCAGAAAATAAAATTAAGTAGGAAATGGTGATGTATTAAAGAAAAAGCAAAATAAAATAGGTCCAATGTAGTATTATTATGGAAAGTAAATAAAATAAAAGTACTTACCTTTGAAGATGGAATGATGAATGTTGTGATCCTGATGTCCACTTCATTGAATTCTCAAAAATTCTGCGAATTTTTTTAAATAATTTATACATTTTTGTTTCCAAAAAAGCTTGACAAATAATCACACGCATTATAAGGCCCTTTGAAGGTGACTTAAATTGATAATGATCTATTAATTTAATTTTTATTTGATAAATTATGTGTATGACATAATTAGGGTTTATCATTCCCAAAGTACAATATGACATATATTCTTGTGACTGGATAATTATATTCATAAGTTAATCCTTTAAATAAATTTACATTTGTAGACAAAAAGATATTTCTTTTAAAGAAATGCTTTATGAAATTGTGATATATGATTTATGACCATCAGAAATGAAATAGTTGTTTTTCTACCAATAATTAAATAAAGAGTTTGCCTAAGGCTTTAATTTTAAAGTAAAAAAGTCCCTCTGAAGGTGACTAATTGATAACATCTAATTGATAATGATCAATAAATTTAATTTTTATCTGATAAATCATGTGTGACTTATTATGGTTTCATAACTCCTTAAGTAAGATATGGCCTTTATTTTTATGACTATAAATAAATTCATAAGTTAATCTTTTAAATAAAATGACACAGAAATTCCATTTGTAGACCAAAAGAAATTTCCTCCAAAAAATGCCTTTATCTATGATTTATGACCATCAGGAATGTTAAAGTTGTTTACCAATAAACAAGAGTTTGCCTTAGGCTTTAATTCTAAAGGCAAAAGTCCCTTTGAAGGTGATGTACTGATAATGATCTTTAAATTGATTTTATCTGAATAAATTGTGTGAGAGTAATTATGGTTTTATTATACAATATGACCTTTATTTTATTTGAATATGGATACATTCATAAGTTAATCCTTTAAATAAATTGACATTTGTAGTCAAAAAGAGATTTCTTTTAAAGAAATGCTTTATGAAATTGTGATATATGATTTATGACCATCAGAAATGAAATAGTTGTTTTTCTACCAATAATTAAATAAAGAGTTTGCCTTAGGCTTTAATTCTAAAGTAATAAGTCCCTTTGAAGGTGACTAATTGATAATGATCTATTAATTTAATTTTTATTTGATAAATTATGTGTATGACATAATTAGGGTTTATCATTCCCAAAGTACAATATGACATATATTCTTGTGACTGGATAATTATATTCATAAGTTAATCCTTTAAATAAATTTACATTTGTAGTCAAAAAGATATTTCTTTTAAAGAAATGCTTTATGAAATTGTGATATATGATTTATGACCATCAGAAATGAAATATTTTTTTTCTACCAATAATTAAATAAAGAGTTTGCCTTAGGCTTTAATTTTAAAGTAAAAAAGTCCCTTTGAAGGTGACTAATTGATAACATCTAATTGATAATGATCAATAAATTTAATTTTTATCTGATAAATCATGTGTGACTTATTATGGTTTCATAACTCCTTAAGTAAGATATGGCCTTTATTTTTATGACTATAAATAAATTCATAAGTTAATCTTTTAAATAAAATGACACAGAAATTCCATTTGTAGACCAAAAGAAATTTCCTCCAAAAAATGCCTTTATCTATGATTTATGACCATCAGGAATGTTAAAGTTGTTTACCAATAAACAAGAGTTTGCCTTAGGCTTTAATTCTAAAGGCAAAGGTCCCTTTGAAGGTGATGTACTGATAATGATCTTTAAATTGATTTTATCTGAATAAATTTTGTGAGAGTAATTATGGTTTTATTATACAATATGACCTTTATTTTATTTGAATATGGATACATTCATAAGTTAATCCTTTAAATAAATTGACATTTGTAGTCAAAAAGATATTTCTTTTAAAGAAATGCTTTATGAAATTGTGATATATGATTTATGACCATCAGATATAAAAAAGTTGTTTTTTCTACCAGTAATTAAATAAAGAGTTTGCCTTAGGCTTTAATTCTTAAATTAAATTAAAACTTAAATTTTATTAGTACAATATTAAAGTTGTTTACCAATAAACAAGAGTTTGCCTTAGGCTTTAATTCTAAAGGCAAAAGTCCCTTTGAAGGTGATGTACTGATAATGATCTTTAAATTGATTTTATCTGAATAAATTTTGTGAGAGTAATTATGGTTTTATTATACAATATGACCTTTATTTTATTTGAATATGGATACATTCATAAGTTAATCCTTTAAATAAATTGACATTTGTAGTCAAAAAGATATTTCTTTTAAAGAAATGCTTTATGAAATTGTGATATATGATTTATGACCATCAGATATAAAAAAGTTGTTTTTTCTACCAGTAATTAAATAAAGAGTTTGCCTTAGGCTTTAATTCTTAAATTAAATTAAAACTTAAATTTTATTAGTACAATATTAAAGTTGTTTACCAATAAACAAGAGTTTGCCTTAGGCTTTAATTCTAAAGGCAAAAGTCCCTTTGGAGGTGATGTACTGATAATGATCTTTAAATTGATTTTATCTGAATAAATTTTGTGAGAGTAATTATGGTTTTATTATACAATATGACCTTTATTTTATTTGAATATGGATACATTCATAAGTTTATCCTTTAAATAAATTGACATTTGTAGTCAAAAAGATATTTCTTTTAAAGAAATGCTTTATGAAATTGTGATATATGATTTATGACCATCAGATATAAAAAAGTTGTTTTTTCTACCAGTAATTAAATAAAGAGTTTGCCTTAGGCTTTAATTCTTAAATTAAATTAAAACTTAAATTTTATTAGTACAATATTAAAGTTGTTTACCAATTAACAAGAGTTTGCCTTAGGCTTTAATTCTAAAGTTAAAAGGTCCCTTTGAAGGTGATGTACTGTTACTGATAAGCCCCTTTGAATAAACAAGACCATTTCTCAAGCTAGATTACAGATTTATATATTTTATTCTAGACAAATTTTCACTCTGAGATTGTATAAACCAATAAATTTGTGAAATAAATCAATAAAACAAAATTATTCACCAGAAATTTGTAACTTTAGAAAAATTAAATGTAAAAATTAATCTGTATCCCATTGTAACCTTGTGTAACCCTTGTATCCCTGTATCCCATTTGATGAGGGGGTGAAAATGAATTGTGTTTTTTGTGCCATATATGACGAAAGCCCCCCCCCCCCCCCCTTTTAAAAATACAGGTAGAACAAAAGCCCCCCACCCATCAATCAAACTGGTTGGGCAAAAGCCAATTTAAGGCTTATAGACCATACTGACCACTATCTTTTTCATGCGCAGGTGCTCATATTCATCAAGGTTCACACTATGATTATCTAAATAAAAATGAAAATAATTTGTTTATGATGTTAATTTATTATTTACATATTGAAGTGATAACAAAGTATATGAAACAATGCATGCATGTGATACTAAAGTCATAGCTTTTCATATCACTTATTCCTCTCATATAACATATCCTTTTTTCAGTTTCTTAGTTGTAATTTTCTGGCCCTTCAATCGAAAATTTATTTCCTCAGGCTTTTAATTTGCTGAACAGAACCACATAAAAAATCAACTGACTGGAACCCAGGCTATCCTCAACAGTGCTCAAGTGATGAGAGCATTAATTTTAATATGAGGCTGTACAGCAGAATGGATAACCTATAAGACTAGTTATCTTAACTTATCTATAGAGAATACTGAATATATAAATACAAATCCTATCGGGGGCAAGTCATTGTTTTCTTAAGCAAGGAAATTTATGGTTACTGCTATGGCTTAGTACTTGTTGGTTCTAGAGTGCATCTATAAACTTACAGTTCCTACACAGTGAAACTGAAATACATTCTGTATAAACTATTATAATATATTTTATGCATTCATTGCATAAATTTGTATATATAATTAATTAATTATGTAAATCTTATAAATTTGTAATGTTTATTTATTTAGGGTCAGCAACAGCAACAACCACAGCAGGGATTTTTTGGCATACTTAAAGGTCTTGTGATTAGAATGGCTATTATATACATGATCAGTAGCTTCTTCCGTCGTGGTAGCACACCAGCAACACCTGCAACTACTGATGGGGACATCACCTCAGGCTCAGGGATCATACATCTATACTACCAATTTGTTTGAAAAAGGCACATTCATGGTACAAAAGATTTTTTGTTTTATCCAGCATTTTTTACATATGATTATGTTGCAAGACAGACCTTGGACTGCTAGAATAGAACAGAAAAGAAATATTTCTTTAATTCAAAACTTAAAGAGACACTACTGAAGAAATTTGGCATGATAAGACTGGAAATATTTTTTCAGGATTTGTTAACCATTTGTTATTTTTATATCTTGATCAATAACTTTTATGCAAATTTTCAGATCTTCTGTAAGCCCATTTTTTTTCCAGAATATCATTTTTATTGTGCAAAGATTGGTTACTCAAAAAAACTCAAATTTTTGTTTAAACATATTTTATTGCATTAAATACATATTATACATATAATGAGTATATATCAAAATTCAAATGGGTTGGGCAACAAGTTCTTACAACATTAAATCTTCTAATTAAGCCCTTCCCGGTCAAAAACTCAAATATGACTAAGAATCCCACAAAAAAAATTTGTTTAATGATATTCGGTCTAATTTTGAGAATATTTATTTATTAATTATTATCCTTGCAAAATTTTCCATTTTAGGTGCTTCACTTGATCTACGTTATCATTTCAAATTAATTCTTTTTAGGCTTGACCTTAGTGGAGCTATACTTAATGAGGCAGCTGTCTGTAGTAATACCAGTAAATAACAGAGACTTACTTATCCAGGTTTTTACGGGACACAGAATTCTGCGTCCCTATACGCATAAATTTTGACGTGTATGCATATAAGTTATCCACTTGCGTCCAAGTGTACGCACAAAAATAATCCTAGACAATAGATATTCTTGTTTCTGACCTGATATGATTTTATCTCTTCTCGAAGCTCGCAAAATAAAGTTAAAATCTAATACAGCGAGCAGAAAATTTGTTAGCAGAAAATGCTCGCATTTGTTCATTTCTGAAGTTAACATAATTGAAATCTACTGTGCATGCTATTGGCAAGTGCCTGCTGCAAAAACTGATGATGCAAGCTACAGTAAATGATGACGTTTACTGTAAAATCTATTTTAGGTGGCTGTTTTTGGTTTTTCTTTGGCTATATTTAGACAGACTATTTACAATAGGCAATTACTATTGGTTAGCGTATCCAATGTCAATCTACTGGTTTGGCGAATGAATTTTGTATAATAAAAAAGGCTGTGGTTTTTGCAAACTTATTTTTAAAGTTTTAAAGAAATTAAGTCAAATTTATCGTTGGTGTAATAAATATAATGGTTTCGGCAAACTTAATTTATGAGGAGGTGCAAAAGCGGTTTCGTAGGCCTTGTGTTTACATATGATATTTTTTAAAAACGCAACATATTTGTGTGTTTACTAGCACAGCTAAAATATTTGCAGTTACTGATCAGAACAGTTTTCAGTCTGTTAGTGTAATCACCTTATCAATCACAAAATATGCTACTAAATAAAGCATGATATTCCAGCCACTCAAAGACTATATTTAAGCCTGTGAAATAGCACATGATATTATTGTAAAGGGCTATAATAAAAACCAAACTTATTTAAAAGTGATAACAGATATTAAAATCATGTATTACTTATAAATGAAAACAGTACAATATACATGCATATTTCTTACAGGGTAAATAAATGATTTTGAGCAAAATTGAGTGGTCTTCATAGTCTTATTCAGTGAATATAATTTTGGACCCCTAAAATATAGGCCTGGACCCCTACATTTCTAGGCTGTGCATCCACTGGACCCCTAAAATATCAAAGAGATGTAAAACCCTGCTCAACACTGATATACTTAACACTGATATGACTCCATGTAAATTATACATAAATTTTTCGCTTTGTTTGTGTTTGGTTTAGATAAAACCATGTGCAATTACAAGTATTTTAAGGTGTTTTTTCATTCACTGCATCATGTTATGTTATTTCAGGATATGTATGTGTATGTGTCTGAGAATGAAGAAATGAAAGATTTTGATGAATCTGAACTATTCTGGGCAAAAAAGGGATTAATTTATGGTGACTGGGAGTCAGGACCAAACAAAGATGGTACACATGAATTCTCTGGAAGTATACCAGCATCTAAGGTAATCATTTGAATTAGTATACAGTGTACTGTATATAAAGATATGGTATTGATGATATGTAATTATTTATTTGCAAGTTTTGCAGTTAAGGCTCTTGGATGTGTGTTTATATTCAAGCATTGTCTGCATAGCAAAGGGTGAACATGGCAAAGTTATATAATCTATTATGTCTTTTTGATCCCAATATTAACATCTAAATATATTTTTTCTAATCTGCTGGTATTGGCTGGTGAAATTCTTTTAAATCATAATTTGGAAATAATGAGTGATGATTCATTGCAACAGGAAAATTTTCATACCAAGCTTGAGAAACTGGAAAGTTGAAGTATAATTTATGATTTCAGGCTGTACAGAATAATGGTTCAATATACATTCATGTGTATGTTGTAAAGGAAGGTAATTCACCTGACCCTAAAATGAAGGAGCGTTACAGCAAGCGAGACATTGTTTACCGTTCAATGCGTAAGTGAACATTATTTTTATAGAAAATCTCCATTCACATGAGTGGAAGGATTATTCCTCAATTTTGGACTTTTAAACACTCAGAAGCATCTTTTTCTGTATAAAATTATAAACAAAGTAGCTAGATACATGTACATGACGTACCATCTTTGGGATTCTTCAAATACTTTACTTCAACTCATTGTTGTTTAACAAAGTATACAGTTACTCTTAAGGGAATTTATACATACAAAGAATTTTTTTTTTCAAGTCTAAAGGAAAGTAAGTTTGTATTATTATATAAGTAGAATTCTATAGATTTGTTCATTGAGTATAAATAAAGTTTTATATTAGATATATAATATTTTATACTTTTTCATTAAAGTTTCTGATAAAAGAGCTTCTAAATGTGAAAATATTCAGATTCAGTATATTAATTGTAGTATTTGATTGATGTAATAGAATTGAATAAGTTCAAGAAAAGGCGATTTCTGGAGACAAAGAATTTACTGACAGGAGAAACAGAAGTTCATCCAGATTTAATCAAGGTAATGTCTCGTTATATCTGCCAGACTAAGATCGTGTTCCAGTGCACAGGCTATAAATATGCCATGTGTAAAGCACTTTATACAAGCTAAACTGTCTGTTCACATTTTTAATTAGTCAGATTTGAACATATATGTAGCATTTGATAGGTAACTAGGAGTGGATTGAGGGTAATAATTAATGCTGCTATATACATAGTTTAAAATTCCTGTGTGGCAAATTGACTCTTGTGCTGATTTTATAATGGGTCAAATGTGTGCATTTTTTGATTTTCACCAGTCAAAACCTGAATACCCATGTCAATCGAGAGCCCAGCTTTAATAAAAAAAAAATCCAGATTTTTTTTCATCAGGAATTCCATTGGTGAAAGAATAATATCCTAATGTTTCATAGGTACATATGTATTGATTATTAAAGAGCATCTTAACTTTTACCCTAGGCCTGTCAATATTTTACATGTATTTGTATTTCAGAAACCAAACTCTTCAGAGTTTGAGATATTGTCTCACTGGCATCCAAATTTAACCATCAATTTTTTGGATGATCATACATCATGGGTTAAAGGTCATATACCAGCTCCCTTAGATGAATGTAAGTTTATTCATTTGACTGTTAGCAAAACATTTGAAGTTTGGCTATTTTGGCACTTAGTCAAGGTTAGATAATGTAAAATTTACCTGTTTTATTATGAAGAAAACTGATGAATCTGTGTTAAATCTATCTGATCTATTTTGAAGGGATCATTATAGCACTCCTTATTTATTTGTGTAAGTCTGTCTAGATAAATTTAATATTGAGTTTGAATATCAAGTTATTTACAGTGCATGAAACAACATTGAACATTATATTCTGCCAAATGCAGGTGTTAACTGTTTTTATTGTGTAAATACATGTATTTCTTCTGTGAAAGTTTGTTCTTGTTCTCTTAAAATGTGTCAGTTATTATGTACATTGGTATATGTCACCTATAATTATTATAGATGTAGAGTTTGTGCCAGGACATGCCAAGTATAGACCAGTTCTCTACTTCAATGACTACTGGAACCTCAACAGTGAATATCAGCCCATCAATGATACTATACAGTAAGATTTTTATATCTTCATCTCTTAGATCATTTATTGAGCTCAAATGAACAAGGATTGATTTTATTATTACAAACTCTGTCATAGGCATGTTATTTACTTCATTGGGTGTATAGATATCAGGTTGTTAAAGTTCAAACCCTGGGTCAGTAAGTCTGTGACAGTTTTAATGTCACAATAATGACAATTTGACTTCTATTTTAGGAATGTTATGGACATTGTTACAAGCTGGGGATAAACCCAAATTTATAAGTCTTTTTCAATCTGTAATAAAGTTGTTAATCTACACTCCACTTGTTTCAACTTTAAGAGACTAAAATATTGTCATTATTAGTAACATCGGAAATGTTAAGCTAGTGTACATTGAATTATGTTATTTTGTATGATAATGACAAAAGGCTTTGCTTGAGTTGGTTGCTAATGTTGAGATGGTTCTTAGAAATGTATATACAGGGTGTTCATTTGACCCGAGACCTTGGGTTCTGACTGGTTAAAATTCTGAATGCACTTGTTTGACTTTTCATTATGAAATGTGTTTTATCCATGTGGTTGCTAAATAAACTATAAATTTAGATCAGTGATACTCAAAATATGCTGACCCTTGAATATTTGGGTTTAATCCTTAAAAATTTTGTGTGGCTTTGACTTGAGTTCCAGAGTCTGCCAAACACTCTGTATCTACATATAGATCAGCTGTTGTTTCCTAGTATTACATGGTGTTATATTTGACAGGATGTTAAACTTTACCTTAACCTACACACCAATAAGTCTGTGGCGCTGGCAGATGTACGCAGCTCAGGGCATGAGGAATAAGTGGACCAATATGCTGGGAGGCGGTGTTGGCGAGGAGGACCAGGACCAAGATTCTCTAAAGGTACACAGTGATTTCTGACAAGATTCCTCTGTCATACTATGAGTGGCAACTACACTAGGGGTGTAGGTCCTTACAATATAGTAGAAGTATTAGTGTTTTATCAAAGAGCAAATGGGTGATTTTGAGACAACAGTTTTATTTTACAGTTTCATGCAGAAATTGTACATAAAATTATTTCATTTTGTTCCTTTAAGTTAATATGAAGAAAATGAAAATGTATGGAAAAAAAATGCAGAAACATGAATTATGGGTAATGATTTATTGACAGTGATTTATATCTAACTAAGAATATATCATATGTTTTGTTGTAAGTTATAAAATATATCATATATTTTGTTGTATAACCTTATTGCTATTTTTTTTCAGACAGCATTTTTGGAGACTAACCCGTATTTGTTGGCTCTCACTATAATAGTTTCCATCGTACATAGTGTATTTGAGTTCTTGGCATTTAAAAATGGTAAGATCTAGCTACATGTAGTTTAAATGTTTCTTGACACTTTTGAAATTATTTTACCTAATATAGCTATTTTTGTAATGATAAAATCTGTATGCAACATTTAGCAATTTGAAA